>NC_141757.1:3158030-3466492 GCF_982258835.1 Parasteatoda tepidariorum | reverse complement strand
AGAAAAGAATTCTTTGTCAGAAACTAGTTATTTTATCATGATCATGTAAAGTCTTTGAAAATTATTTTGCATTTTGTTAATATATAGAGCGCTTAAAAATATCTCTTTTGAGTGCTTAGAATGTACTTAAAAAGTGTTTATTTTTTGTTGAGAGATTTGGCTACGCACCCTGTAATTGCTTTAACTTGCTCTTGCATAAGATATTAACTTTTGTTAAAATATCTGTTTCCTAGTTTTTTTTTTTTCACAATTTAAATTATCAGTAATCAAGTGTACGTTATTATTAAGCAAAATAATTTCAGTGTAGAACAGGATGAGTATTTTGTTTGGAACTTCTCATTTTTGCAAAAAATCTTGGAATTAATTTGTTTTCCCTCCATAGACTGTTTTTTCTTAAGCACTTCTACTGTGCTGAATTCTATTTTTAGACTTCTTATTGGGATATTTATTTCAAAAACAAATAACCTAACACTATCTTTCCACAAAGGGATCTATCTGCTAAGCTTTTAGTTTGTATCCAAGCAAAATTTTAATTATTTATTTTTATTAAAGTTCCTTTAAATATGCATCTAAATATATAATTTCGATTTAACTGCAATTAATGTATAAATATTAAATAAGAAAATTGCTTTAAATATATATATATATATATATATATATATATATATATATATATATATATATATATATATATATATATATATGTGTGTGTGTGTGTATATATCTATGTGTGTATATATATATATATATATGTATATTTGCTATAATTATAAAATCTGAATTTTATGTGTACTACATATTTTATTTTGAATAAGCAATTGATGAAAATAAAAGAAAGAAGAAGATATTTGATAAAAAGTTTAGAACGGAGATAAAGAGTGGTAAACTTTAAAACAGTGATGTCTTTTCTCCGAGGGGAAAAAACTACCTAATAAAATAGTTTTCTTTCTATCTACAGAGAAGAAATGCAAAATATTTCTTTGATGAAGGAATCATCAAATTTTAAAACAATTAAAATAAGTTAATAATCGTAATGTAGTTTAGTTAACAGTGTTAACTTTAAAGTTAATTTCTACACTATTTTTAATTAAGTGGAAGCTGAAAAACAATATTGGGATGAAAGAAAAATTATGGATTCTCAACACTAGATTGCCCAAGGAAGTCATTTTGACTGCTTTAATTTCAATTAGAAAAACAATGATGTATATAATAACACAATTTCTTAGAATATTGTGACTTTTTGTACAACATGTAATTTTTTTTATTGTTAATATTTACTAATAACTTGTTACATAACTAAATAATATAAAAAATTAATTTGAAACAAATTTCTTTACAAATTATTTATTCTTTCACAATCCAGTCATGCTTTTGGGCGCTGTAGGTATATTTCAGTCTTTCTAGTGTTAATCGTATTGTTTTATAATACTGATAAATTATAATTATGCTAATTAAAAGTAAGAAATGTTTTTTACTTTACCAGTTTGTCCTAGGCATTGTAAACAATGCTGAGGCAATGTGAGGAATTTTAAATCATTTTATACCTTAATGATTAATTTTCGGCATTGTACACAATGTAAGAACTTTTATTGTATAATTACATAAGTTATGGTACTATAGGCGTGTTTTGCTTTTTACTGATCAGATTAAAAATGTTTATCTAGATCTATTATTAAGCTAGATTATAATCATAAGAGATTATAATCGCAAAAGATTAACTTTTGTTTATCTAGATTATAATCATAATCGATAACTAGAATCTTTAATAGATCCAGATAGTTGTATTAATAGATCTATTCATAGAATTATCTACATCTATTAAAGATAAGATACTATTATGATTTATCTAGAATCTTATCTTTGCCCTAAAAGCAAAAACAATTAGTGATCTTCTAGTATTACTGGTTGTTGAGTTTGGGGTAATGGAACTCTTTCACTGCTTTTAATAGTTATAATAATTAAACTATGCATTAATTCATGAGACAAATGTTAATTGATGTACAAACATGACCAGCATTTATTTTTGTATTTGTCCTTCAAAACATAATTTTTTGATCTAAGAAAATAAAGCTACACTATCTGGCCAAAACTATCCGGATGCCCAGTGGCGTGAACTTAGAGCGCCCTGCGGCACATATTAATATGATGTCAATCCCCCTTTTGCATCGATGATAGCCTTCACGTACCTTAGAAGACTTCCATGACAGCTGAAGTGAGTGCTTTCAGTGGCTGGCTACTTAATCTGCACTCTAATTTGTCCCAAAGGTGTTCTGTGGGATTCATATCGGGGTCTGAGAAGGCCAGTTTTTGAACACCCATTTTGTCAAACCACGTATGTGCAAGCCTCCGTGCCTGCTGGAAGAGAAAACGGCTGAAATATTGCATAGAGTTGGGAGTGCAGAATGTTCACATGCACCTTCAAGGAGTGGAGCCTTCCAATGAGGTGAACCATGTTCGAATCTCATAGACGGCCGGTCGATACAAATTCGCATCCGGGTTACGCCGACCACAGTGCTACCGTGAAATATCCTCATTGGTAGACGGATCATGGGTTAGTCCCTTAGAGCCGTCAAATTAACCATAGAAGGTTCTCGTGGTCTTCCTATCCATCAAAAAGTCCTCCTCGAAGGCTAAGTTCTCCCAATACTTGTTCCAGGAGTTCCCTTGTCTTCTGGATTGTGTTTAAAATGACAAGGCTACAGAGTTAAACATAAATAGTAAACTCAAAAATTGGGTAGGCTGATCAAGGACGATTATAAAATAAATGGGTGGGTCGGGATATCCTGGCTGGTAGGGCGCTGGGCCCATGTCCAGGAGATCGTCGGTTCGATCCGAGCCGGCACGAGACTCCCCGTGTAGTAAATGGTGACTGATGCTTGTTGAATCTGACAAGTCACAAATTCCTCCATGTTCCCATAACAAATCATACCTCTGGAGGTACTGATCCAGAACATTAGTAGTCACAAACCCAAAAATTGGGTCGGCTGTTCGACGAAGGTCGTAGAAGACCGAACCACGAGAATAACCTCTACACCATTATGCTTTAACCACCATAACAAACTGGTTACTTTTGCCCAGATAGTGTCACATCCATAGTAATGTTTCTTTCATGACTCAATAAGTTTTTATCCTTCAGGCTTTCAAAATCCAGATGCTACAAATGATATGTTACTATGCAAAATCTGTATGGATGGAGAGAGGGAAGTTGTGTTTCAGCCGTGCGGTCACTTAATATCGTGTGAGAAATGTGCCGAGTTAATCACAAGATGTCCTCTGTGTCGCAAAAATATCGAAAGCAGAATGAGAACGTTTTTGAGTTAAAAAGTTTTTTCCTGATAAATTTACAGTTAAATGACTTTTGACACAAATTGATAAAGGGATGAACCCTTTTTTAATTTTGTATGTAATTAATAATAAGTAAGTGTGATTATTTTAATATCAAAATACTTATAAAACTTCTAACAAAATTACCACAAATTTTGATTGACTCTGATTTTCATTCTTTTGAAAAAGGGAGGATTTCTGTATTGGTACCGCCCCCATCAAAATTGGCAACTTCCATGGAGTAGAACAAAGAGTAACTAACAAAATCAGAGTAGGGGGTTAACTCAAGGGATAAAACTTATGCCGACCCACAGGAAAATCCCTACTTATTATCCCAGTGGCAGAATCGCTGCGAGATGGTCGTAGATTGTTATAGTTCTTGCAGAAAGATTTTTCTTTTGAAGTAGTGAAAAATTTTAGTTTTCTTTTCAACAGAAAACTAAAATTGATAGTCACTTTTAGATAATCACTTTTTGATGCGCTCAATTTACACCGATAGTATCGTAAGTCGATGTAATGTTTCGATTGTATTTTCGCCAGTTATTGATATTGATTATCATGTGGTTTTTAAATATGATATATTTCAAACAATATGGAAAATTTGAATATTGCATTTCATTATTCACTTTTTTACGCAATAATTTTATTGAATTTTTGCCCGTTATTGCTATTGATGTCTCCGTTATTTTTAAATAGTTTTTTTTTTACACTATCTGATCTCGAAACGAAACACGCATTTGAGGAGTACGATTCATGTGATTTTGTCATCCATCTTTTTAGCGTCAATTACTACTACGGATTTCATGATTTTTAATTATTTTTTTATTGTGATGATTATTTACAAAATAATTTGTAAATGATCATCTAAGAAGAAAATAATTTGTTCAGCCAACAAAATGCAAGAATATCTCCCATAGTATTAAAATGAAAAATTATTACATATTAAATGAAATGATACAGTTTTTTTTATATGTAAACAGCGCTTTTGTAAGTTTAAATTAGAAACAAATATTTGTTTTTATTAAAAGTATCTTGCAGAAAGATATTGTTAAAGAGTTTAGTCCCAAATAGCTCGAATAAATTCTGCCACTGGGCTTATTATTAATTTTGCAAGTTAAAAACCCCATAACGTTTGTAAGTGGGGGGAACAGGTACTGATGCTGAAATAAACTCTTACTATAGTTCATTCACCAGGAGTTGGCACCGCCTTCATCCCATGGTATCTGATGATTTTATTTCGTTATTTTTGGGATGCGAACAAACCTGAACAAGGTTGCTATTTAGAGATTGTATGACAAAAATATTAATTACGCAATCTTTGTGTCCACTTTTTTAACATTTGCTGATACTTCTCTCTTTTGAGTGAATAGTTTGTCATTTTTCAGATATTTTGCTGGGATAACAGCAGTTTTTAAATTTAAAATATATTAGCTAGATTAACGAAAAGATATAATAGCAGGAAGCGACTAAAAAGAAAGGAATTTACTGTTTGGGGTTGTCTCAATTTTCTCCTTTTACTCCCTTTCTGAAATGAAATCTGCATCCGAGGAGGTGGTGTCAAGTGCCAACTTCTGGTGAACGAACTATATTTGTTTTTAGAAATAATTAGCCCAAAATGTACAATCATATCAAAAGAAAATAGGGTGATCTTTAGTCTTAAGAGAACACCATAGCATGGGAGAAACTTTTCATTGCAAATTTTCTTTCACCTTCATTACTAATTTAAAAGAAGGAAAAACACTCAATTTAGAGTAAGCAATAAAGTTTAAATTGCTGAAAAAACTATATTGAAATGTCAAAATGCAAACAATTTATTGGAAGAGAACTTCCCCGTCTTGTAATCCTAAGTTCTATTTTATTTTCATTTGCATGTTTCAAAATTTTCTTTTTAGTGTTTTAAACTTCATGGTTTATTCTAGGATTGTCTGTACTCACTTTTTCTATACTTAAAATTAGTAATGGAGGTGAATGAGATCATGCAACGAAAATTTTCTCCCATGATATAGCGTCCTTTTAAAGTAGTAACACAAAGTACAATATGTAAAGCACACAATTTTCTTTTTAACTGTTATTTTTGCTTAACATGTTTTATTATGCCATTATGCACATTTGCATAGCTTTTAGTACATAAACTTTAGAGACCTAAACACCAATTATACTATATAAAAAGAAATTTAAATCCTTTAGTAAATCAATTATAATCATGTTCTTTTGGTTAAAAAGTACATAAAATTGGTTGAAAAATGTAAATTAGTGATAATCTTAAAAAATAAAAAAAGAATGTTTCTGGCAGACTGCTTAGCATTCTACTCAAAGAAATGTGATTGAAATTATGTGTATATAATGTTTGAGCCTAGTCTTTTTCCCTGATGTTTCCTAAAAATATTATGTGGAAAACTATGTAAATAATGTAAAAGAGTATACTTTGTAACAAATAAAGTAAAATTGTGACTGAATGCGCATATAAAGGCACAAAAATGTACATAGTTTAGTTTTATATATAAAAGAAAAATTTCAATATCCACTCCCCCATCCCCGAAGAAAACTGTATTGAAATTCTGGGTTTTAATCCTGAGGAAGTTTTTTGTTTACTTTCCTTTTCTTTTGTTTTGTTTAGTTGTCCTTTTCTGTACCTTTATGACTTATGTTGTTTTGTTTTATATATAAGTAAATAGTGTTCTTTTTTTTCTTCAAATTTTTAGAAATACTATCTTTAAGATTAAAGTACAGTAGACAGACTATCTAATATCCTCTGTCTATTTATAATTTAAACTAACAATTGTCAATTGCATTAAAATAATATTTTTTTGTTAGTATAAAACATAAAGCTGTGCCCTATTTCATAAACTAACATATATACTAAATATTCGAGAACTTTTTTTTTCAGTAATTATCTATTCGTAAATTAATGTCTTTGTTAGAAACTTAAATTTTAACAGTTTCTAATGCAGGGTGTGCAGCATTTTTAAAAAGTGCTTACTTATTTTTGATTTACATTTTTTAAGAGCCCATAAAGGTGCTTTTTTTTGTTCAGGGTTTGTAAAAAGTGCTTAATTTTCTATCTTTAAAAAAAATTTATATATATATACAGGGTGTTTCATATTGAATGGGACAAAAAAAAAAGAAAACATGATTGTAAACGTTATAATTAATATATTTAGAAAATTTAAATTTACTTAAAAACTACATATATTCAAGTTTCTACAGGTGTTCAATATGTGCCCCTCCGGTGACACGACAAATGTCTACACGGTAATCAAGCTCCTGCCATACTCGTGATAGCATATCCCCTGTGATGGAGTTTCTTATCGTCCTGGGCTTTTGTTCTTGCATAAGCACCCGGTATCCTGGAACTGCTTCACCTACCTGCTTATGTTATGCGGTGGTTCTTTATGAAATTTCGTGCGAAAATGTCTTTGCACAACAGTTACCGAGGAGGTTTTGGCATATTCGAAAACGCAGTACACTTTCTCCTGCATGGATGACATTTTGTTTAACAGCGCCTCTAGCGGCGAGTCCGTCATTCGATGATTTTTCCCTGTTGCCAAATAAAACTTGTATAATTGTAGTTGCAGAATAAATTTGTTTCGGCTGAATAAATCCATTATGGCGGTCACACTGCGCTATTCTTTTTGTCCCATTCAATATGAAACACCCTTCTTTGCAGTGTCGATTGTCCTTCTAAATTACAAAAATTTCTTTGCAATTTTTTCTGCAATATTTATCAGAAACTAGTTATTTTATCATGATTATGTACAGTTTTTGAAAATTATTGATTTTACGCTTATAAATTAAGAACTTTAAACGATAGAAACTTTATTACTGCACATATCCTAACTATGATTTTTTTTTTTTTTGTTTTGGAAAGAGATTAAAAATATTTTTTTAGTGCTTTAAAGTGCTTTTTTTTTGTTGAAAAATTTAGCTACACACCCTGATAAAGTATGCTGTGCTCTGTTTTACAAACTAATATATACACTAATTATCTAGACTTTTTTATACAGTAATTATTCATTCATAAATTAATGTCTTTGTTAGAATCTTAAATTTTTACAGTTTCTAATGTGTTGAATTCAGCACAGTGCGTTGTTAGAACCAAGGAGTCTAAATCAAAGAAAGTTTTGTAGGTGGTGGAAAAATGTGCTTGATTCTTAGTCTTACAGATTTAAAAAAGAAACACAGTTTTCGATATTTATGAAAATTATTTAGACTACTATTTTTAATTGGTGTGTGAACAAAAAATATTTCTCAAATGAGCATTGTGACAAACATTTAAATTGTAACTTACCATAAACTTAATTTATCAATTTTGAATGTTTTTGAGCTTACCCTAGCAGCAAAATAACTTGGGCCCTCACTGGAGAATCTTGGCTTAATAAGGGTTGAAAGGGCCGTGGCTCTATGTAGGCCAATATTGGTCCCTCGGTGCATATGAGCCAATTATTTACCCGACTGGGGCAAAGGTGAAATTGTTGCTAGGGTATGTTTGATTGAACGATTGAAAAAGAACATCAATTCCAAAATCATGATATTGATGTCTGGCTTTCCTCTTTATAACAGTTTTGTACAAGTATATTTTGTAAAATTTATAATATGAAATGTACTTTTAAATAAAATAATTTTAACTGCACATATAAATGAAAATTAGTATTTACTTAGCATTGGTGTTAATATTTTTCGAAGGGTGAGTAAATTTTAATAGAGAATAGGTAAGATTTATTCATAGAAAAAAAAATCTGGTTTTAGAATCAGTGTCCACTACAGACTCCACAGCTGTTAGATTTTAGGCTTCCATGTTCATGTTAAGAAGAAAAAAGATAAATTGGTTCAGATAATGATAATAAATTATGTCATATTAGATAGGTGTGCATGAAATGTTTAATTTTTGAGTCAATGTATATAACTACCTTTTTTCCATCTCGCAGTGGGCTGATGGTAAAGATCCCAGTAGAACACCAAAGGTAAGCATCACTGGCTTGCAGTCGTAAGCAGGTGGGTGATAAGTTTGATCAATCCGCGTAGGGAATCGGCGTCATAAAACTCTAAATAGTAATTTTTTGTAATAGCTTTTTTATATTTAATAAGGAATTTTTTTCCAAGCTTAATTTTCTATGTACCCAAAAATCTAATTTTTACAAGCACTGCTTCTATGAATATAAAAACTATTTGGCCAATCTGCTCAAAACACCAAATTTATTTGTTCGAAAATCCATTTTTTCTGCTCCAAATTGAGTATTCTGCAACATGCAGGTATATATTCTTGTCGAGGTATAAAGAAAACTATTTTAAAAATATGTTATTTAATTTCACTTTAAAGCTTTTAAAAATACTCTGTTGTGTAAATATTTGAATTATTTTGTGGTACCAATGGATAACTACACTTTCTTTAGTATTAGTTTTGTTAATTTCTTATAACTTTTCAAGTGAAATGCTTTGTGATCTTAACACATTTTCGTTATGTAATATTAATTACTATATTGAAAATTCCATAGCTTATTTATTTGAATAATTATTTAAAAAAATGATTGACTTAAATTGGGTCGTAAATTGGATTGCAATAAAGATTTATATATGGGGCGAAAGTTTAAAAATATGCCAAATTACCTCGCCATAGAAGGGGAAATAACTGATAACAACCATAAAGAAACTGAATGAATGACAAGACGGGAAGACATGGGTCTGGTTCATTTCATCGACAGGTCATTTCGTCGACAAGTCATTTCTTCGACAGCGTCATATCTTCGACAAGTTATTTCGTCGACAGGGTCATTTCGTTGATAGTGTCATACGTAATTCTGAAACTATTTTAGAGATTTAATCTAAATATTTCTATTATTAATTAGAAAAATGCACTTATTTAATTTTATACTAAAGTAAAATTCTTTATGGCTGTTTATTGTTCCAATTGCACTAAAAGAAGTTCGCTTTTTAAATTAATTAATAGGTAGTTGAGAAGCTTTTATACGGTTGATGTATCGAAATCTACTTTTCTATATCTAAATCGTAATAGTTCGACACTTATTTTCAGGATAGGTAAGGATTGTCTTCAGAACATTACCAAGCATGATATCCGGACCGTGGTCAACAGTTAATATAGTGTGACGTTAACAATCAAATTGTTTTTAATATCAAATCAAATTAATAAAATATATTTTTAGAATTAAAAGTAGTCCCGCAGTGGACTGATCGTTAAGACACGGTTCCCAGCAGATCACCGATGTCAAGCATCACTGACTGCGGTCAGTGTGCGGGTGGGTGACCACTTGGATCTGCCTGCGTAGGGACCGAGGGTGTGCGGTATTGGTCCTCGTTAAACTGTTCTACCGTAAAGTGCTCGACTTCGCGTGCAGGTCGTCGAGCTACCGAAGCGGGGGTGCCATCCCCTCCGCAGAGGATCAAAACTGTGATGGCATGTCTTCGGATCATCCTCAGGGATGTTTCCCAGACCGTCGCCAATAGCCCATTGTGCAGCTCTAGTGCGACGTAAATGAACAACAACAAGAATTAAAAGTAATAAAAATATATTACAATGGAAATTTAGACACTATTTCAAGGAGGGGAAAGCTAAATTTATTGCTGTAAAAATTCAGTCGAATTCTCACAGAAATGAAAATAATCATAGACCTAATTATTATATCTGCATAAGTAGAAAAAAAAATTCTAGGTTTTTTATGATGGAAAAGTAATTTCTTATTGTTCACTTAATTGCAGTTTTAAACTTTTTGTTCAGCATCTTTAACATTAGGACAGGAATATGCTTATTCGAACTGAGTCTTAGTTTCGTTACTACTATTAGAGATTTCGAAGAACAATAGGAACACAAAGTTGATGTTTAGGTATTTACCGAGGCGGTTGTAGATTCCCACAATATTTAAAGTGCTACTCACCTTACCAAAAACGTTTAGAAGCACGGGCGTAACGTTGCAAGCGTGTTAGTGTTTGCTCTTCACAAAATATGTTTTTTCTATGAATAGTGAATTTAATAATAGTATTAATTATTCAATTCTAATCTAATACTATCAAATTATACTATTTTTGAATTATACTATTATTATAATTAAATAATAATAGTATAATTTAATAAGAATAATAATAGTAGTAAGTAAATGATGAATTAATTCATTTTTTATTTGCAGGATTTAAATTAGACACATTTTGTTTAAAAGAAAATTAACAAAAAGTCAAGCCTGGAATTTAAACGTAAGAATAAATAACTCTTACTCTACAAAAAAGAAAAAAAAATCTTGCAATTAAAATTTGACCGATTTTTTACTAGTATAATTGCTGAAATTTTTAACTGATTTTCTGCACAGGATGAAAACACAATTTTCAAACGCTTACTGACCACTATTAGCACGACTTATCGCCAATCAAAATTTTGATTATTTTCTGCCTGAACAAGCCAAGAGGGTGGGCTATTCCACGGTAACTTACGTTACATTCACATAAACTTTATTGCACTGAGAACATAGAAGCAAACAAATAATACGAATACACATATTAAAATAAAGTGATTTCTTAAAATTACAATCAAAACCAAAAGGAATCTAATTCAAATAATTAATATTTTTCTATTTAAACAGCGTAAAAGCCTAAAATTAGTGTGGTAACTTACGATACCGAGAAAGGAATGGCATAAATTTGCAATATGCTTGAAGGCGAAATTCTGTTCCTATACTAATGTTTCATGATTAAGATTATATGTATCATTTTTCTGACATGTTTAAATATTTCTTTGGCCTAGATTTAAGATTTTATTTCAAAAGTTAAATTAAATATAATTTTTTAAATGGGTAACTTACGTTATGAAATTCACTTTGTATCAAACTTTTATTTCAATAATGTACAAATGCAAATTAAGATATTTAAACAGTATAGTGCAAGGGAGAAAAAGTGTACATGAAGTAAATTCAGAAATTTTTGATTCACACATAACTGCAAACTTATAAAGTTTTCTGTTATTAACTAGTACAGGGGGCTCAATTCTTTTCACCATGTTTTCCTCCTGGTAGAATATTTCATCTCTTTTTTTTTTCTGGCCATTTACAATAGATTCCTACAGCAGCCATTACATTGACTTTAAATTCTTGCTCTGCAACAGACATTACCACACCAGGATATAACATGTCCTCCTATCTAACCATATATCAACATTTATCTTGGATTCGTCATTTTCTTTTTCAGCATCTTTCACTAAAAAAACTTCTGGTATGCCTTCTTGTACTCTTAAATGGTGAATCTTCTTAATGTTTTTAATCTGTGGAGATTTTGAGAATAGATTAAGGCCTGGTTTCTTAGGACAGGACGCCGTCAGCTGGAAATCAGCGCTAACCTCTGATTTGTCCATTTGTGAGTTAGATAGTATACGTCATCGAACGCATCTAGCGCTGATTTCCAGCTGACGGCATCCTGTCCTAAGAAACCAGGCCTTAAGGGACATCGCAAAAGTGACCTTATAAGCGGGGTGACCTTTTAACCGATTCATTAGCAGTTCGCAACAAGCACTTAAATAGTACACATTATGATTTTTTTAAAATTGGTAACACAAACGGAAACGATCAGCCATAAATTAAATATTTAAGTCAATAAAGTTTGACAGAATTAGTAGAGAATTGAAGAAAGTTAGATTTTTAAATTTAAAATAAAGCTGTTTGCAAGTGTCCTCAAAATGTACATACATACATCACATCTTAACTTATTTAAAATAATCATTTATGCAGGTCTGTCTCGTTCTTGGTTTCACTTTTCAAACAATATTTTCTAGATTTTGTAACTTCTCAAAATGTTCCTCAGCTCCCTCATGGCTTGTAAAAAAATTTCCTATAACATTTATTGCATTGAAGGCTTCCGCTTGGGTTACAGCTACAGTCTCAAGATCACTGTCATTGTCCTTACTGTCCACAACTTGTGAAACAATTTTAGAAATTGTAGCTTGTTTGTTGGCTGCAACATTTTCCTAGAACTCAAGAGGGGTAATTGCCTTGTAAGGAAGTCAAATAGGCTTTTGTTAGAAAAGAGCTCGCCTCAGATAAAAATGATCTTATAAACGATAACAATTTTTATAATTTGACCGATAATCTGTAACAGAGCATTCCTTTTCAGTGAAGCGGGACTTTGGAAAAGTGACCCTACATACGGATGACCCTATATCAAGGTCTGACTGTATTTTTAAAAATAACACTGCCTTACTTAACCAACACAAATTTCTTTATTTCAATTCCGCAATTTGTAAGTCAATAGCAGATACTTTTGATGAAAAGTTCTTTAACATTGAGTCCTTATTTCATTTAACCTTTTTTGTTTAATTTAATTTTATACTTTGTACCAGCATGTACTCACCAACTAGGTGGCAGTTCACAACATGCTTTCAGCAACGGAAAAAACGAGACCACTGGCCAACCTAAATGAGAATTTATGGTGTACCCTTTTTTTCTAGAAATATTTCAGCATATATGTCTGTAACTAGTAGTAAAATTTAGATTGAGCTTGCAGTACAAAATGTAAGATCAGCAAGTTTATGTTCTTGAAGGTACGGCCAGTAATTAGAGTCAAATTTAAAATTTGATTATAAGAACATGATTTATTCAACATTAAGATTCTATTTTTCATTGAATAGTAGACGAGTGGTTGACTTTTCATAGGTATACCTGCCAACATTGGAGAAACAAAATTAAGATTTTACAAGCCACAGCTATGAGTAAAGCTTTGATACATCATGCACAATCATGTTATGCCAAAAAGTGAAATTTAAAATTGGCACTTACATTTAACGAAGTAAAAAATATGTATAAAAATATTAATCTAAAGAAAATCTTTTTAAACCATTATTTATAATTACTTAAAACTATTAGCATGCATCATACTGCAGTACTGGCAATAGCACCATCTGTTGAGGAATAAGAAATATTTATGCCATCAGCCAATATTTTATTGCCAATTTTTTTTTAAAAAATATTTCTTCAACAAAGCCAGTAATCAAAAACCTTGTGGACTTCTGCAGACACCAATATACAGTCAACGATTTGAAACCTTGGCAATAGATCTCTTTGGACCATTACCCACAACTAAAGAGGGTAAATCCTGGGTTTTTATAGTGGAAGATTGTTCAACTAAGTGGGTAAAATTAATTTCTCTCACTACAGCCACTGCAAAAGAATGCGCCACTGTTCTTGTGGAAGAAATCTTTCTTCGCTATGGGATTCCTCGAATAATTATAGGTGATAACGGAACTCAGTTCGTCTCTGCTGTCATCCAGTAATTGTATTTCCTTTTGAAAATAGATCAGAACCTAACACCAGTATATCACCCGCAGGCGAACCCTGTAGAGCTGAGAAATCGTGACCTGAAGCCACGTCTTTGCAATCCTTGTGGGACAAGACCACACTTCCTGGGCTGAAAAAACTTCCTATGATTAGATTCGCCATGAACAGTGCAAAGTGTGAAACAACTGGCGAAACATCATCATTTCTCCTGTTTGGACGAGAAATGAGAATCATAGATGACGTTACGAGTGATTTTCGTGCCATCGTCAACAACGATAATTTAGTGCCCGAGATCACTCCCTACCTAAAAAGATTAGCCAATATCTCTAATGACATTCGAGATAGAGTTGAATCCAAACAAGATCGGAGAAAGACCTACGCAGATCACAAGCGTCACCACAGTACGCACCTGGTGATAAAGTATGGGTTACTTTGCATCCTAAGAGTAATGCTGCAAAATCAAAGTCGGCCAAGCTCATGCCAAAGAGAGATGGACCTTACACCATCCTCAACCAAAGGTGCCCAACATCGTATGAAGTGGCCCACGTTGATAAGCCACATGAACCGTTAGGACAGTATCATGCGTCTGCATTGAAAATGTGTTCTGATGAAAATGCAGTGATGGGGCACCTTTGCGTAAACGACCAAAGACTCTTGATCCTGACCCCAAAACCTTGATGACCCTCAGAGGAAGCAAAAGACCAAAAAGTGCTGCTCCCTCAACCAGAAGGACCAGAGGGGGAGTCTGACAAACTCTCCTCTTTCCCCCACTACAACGCCTCTGGCGGTGAACTAAGACAGTCTGCTAGGAACCGCCGTAAAATACGGACTTTTAATTCGAGCCCAAAACCCCCTCTACCAAATTCTTGTATTTCCTTTTTATTCTTGTTTTATTTTATGTGTGTTTTGTCCTTTGAATAAATAGTTAGAGTTAATTTCTGGCCTTTCATTATTTATGTGAATTGGTAAAAATACAAATAAACCCAGATCTCCCCTACAGTAGTTAATTTTGTTGCCCATATAACTGAAATTGAGAAGGAAACAAACAATGCACTTGTTTTTTTTTTAAACAGGGTCTGGTGAAATAACAACTTTCAAATATAACTACAAAGATGTAGCACGAGTTTCAATTATAGCAGTGCTGCCAACTTTAAATAACCGAAGAGTCGCTTTTAACACTGATATTGCCCTTTAAATTTTTGTCAAATTTGTAAGATCTGTTACGATGCATTATTTGGACTTAAAAAAAGGAGTTGGAATTTTAAAAGTCTTATAATAATTTATTTTACCTTGAAATGTGATAGTTTTTAAAAAAATTACAGATAATGTTTAGGATGGTCCAAATCACAGAATTTAGCATAAATAACAGTGGATGTCAAAATTGTGAGATTTTATTTGTCCCCTCTGTTACAACTACATTTAATTAACGTGCTATTTAATTTTGAGGCTCTTTTATTATTTTATACCAATTAATTTAACATTGCAGCTTAAAGTAGCATATTCTTGTAGAATTTTTGTTTTTAAAAATCTTTAATACATTTTTTGGAATAAAATACTTGTGTGATTTCCCCCCTGTTACGCTTGGAATTCAACAATATTAAAATACAGCTGCTTGCTACTACGAGCATAAAAACTTAATTTTTCTGAATGAAAGTTCAAATTTAAGAAAAAAAAGTTTCAAATCTTTGGAAAAATTAAAATTTGTCAGAAGTTGGCGTCAGCGACTTGAGGTCTTTCGTAAATTACGGAGTAAATTTAACTTAGAGTTTATCGTTGTATTTTACAGTTGTAGACTATTTAGAGATTTGCTAATTTTAATTAGAGTTTTACCAGTTTTAATTGTTGAATTAGAGAAAATAATGTGACCACTTACCCTAAACTATTTCCTGCATTTATGTAAACAAATCATTTCATTGGTATTTTTTTTTTATTTTCTGAAATTATTAGAAGATGGTCGCAGAAATTTTAGGTGAAAAAATAGCTTTAGCAACAATATTTAAAAATTAATGCTGTTGGAGGGAACTACTTTTCCCACCGCCTTATATAAAGTAAAAATGTTTAATAAAATAAATTATCTGAAACTTAATGCATATGTGGTAGATTACTCTTTTAAGGTTTACTGATCTGAATTAACAATTTATCTTTTCGATTAATAAGTCAGTGACATTCATTGGTTAAATAATCTGCCGCTTAATTAGTAGAAGACTATTAATAGAATGTTTAAATTCCTTCCTATTGGATTAAAGTGGATACTTTTCTTTTCTTTTTTTTTTTTTACTTTTTTTGCAAATATTGTAATACATAAATTAGATGAATGCCATAAAACACTTCTCATTTTTGAATTCAAAACTTATATAAAACAAATAAATATTTTGTGAATTTATATTTTGATTATTTAATATAAATAGTTTATTTAGTGTAGTGTAGCAAACTTTTATGTATCTTTTCCTATCAGTTCTTTTATTTCAGTTGGTTTGTAACAGTTTCATTTTACAAAAACTCATCAATTTTAAAATCGAATTTTAAATTGCGGGGGAGGGAGTATGTTGAGGATAAACTAACTCATAAATTGTTTGTTTTTTTATGGTGCGCTCTTTGAAAAAATGATTTCAAATCTTTAAAAATGTTAATTTCTTTAACTATGTTGATGTATGTTATTTGAAAAATGTATTAAAAATGTTAATATTTTGATTCAAACAAAAACATATTACAGCGGATCACAGAGTTTAAATAGCAAGGACAGAGAATTCAAAAAAGTTAAAATTCATAATGATTTAGTTTACTAGGGTCTGCTTACTAGGATCTTCGTTTTTGCTTCATTAAGGGAAAACTAAACGCCAGTGGGGAAAATTATATAAATAACCATTAAAAAGATACACATGGCCGAATTTTTAATGAAGTTAGCTAATATAAGAGTTCAGTCTTGAAATTACTGATCATGCATGAAATATCCTACGCCTGAGCTCAAGAATTTACACTTCATAAGATTTACGGATGATACTGTGTAAATTTTTTCCAGTAAAAAGAATGGATATTATTCACACGTTAGATTATTAAAAAATATAATTTGAAAAATTAAAAGAAAGGAAAATTTAGGTTACCCCAAATTAAACAAGAGTTGTTACAGTTTTCAACATTCTTCTCTTGAAATAATTTCTTTTATTTTTGTCCGTTTTATATTATTAGTTAAAGCATTCAAAGAATCAAAGTTAAATAGGCCGATTGTTTCTAAAAGAATTAACTACTTCGGTGCAAAGAAACAATTATTAATATTCTTGTTTCCTTATTACGAAATATTATATCATAATTTCTTCAAAACGTGTATTAAAACTTTTATTATAAGTGATTTAAGTAGAAAAAATCCTAATGTTAGAAAAAGAGCAATTTTTGAGATGATGGTTCTAAAAATAGCATGGTTTTCGAATCTTTTTAAAAAATTTATTTTTTATTTTAGTAGTTGCTTAACAAAACAAGACATATCGAACATTTTCCTGATATAGCAATATTTTTTGTGAATTGTGCCTAAGTTGGGTAAAAATATAAACATTTTTTAAAACAAATATTTTTAATTTTTGAAAGTCAAACTAAATCAAACTTGAAAGTCAAACAAAAAGTCAAACAATTCTAAAAGGAATTTCATTTTAAAGGAAAACATAAATTAAAGTGCTAAAACAATTGATTAGTATATTAATGGAAAAATAAAACACATGGTAGCACAAAGAATAAGATTTTGAGAAATGTTAAAATTTGATTAAAAAGTTAGAAAAATAATTCTGCGAAACACGCGCACACAGGTAATTAACAAATTTATTTTAAGATTAAGACGATATGTAAGGTGTTGAGAAATTTTAAGATGCTTAAAAATGTTGACTACGGCATTCGTGTTAATAATTATAAAATATATATTGAAAAAATGGATAAACATATTTTTGGAAATCTATACATACGTTGTTATATTACGAGGGTTGCTATTTATATTTCTGATCTAATAATGAAAAAACAAATATGTAGGATCGAAATTGGTTTTATTGTTTTTCAAAATATTCTCCATGATGATCAATACACTTTTGCATGCGTTTGAACCAATTTTCAAAGCACTTTTTCCAGTCCGATTGAGGTAACTCCAAAACATGCGTTTTGAATGCATCAACCGCTTGGGTCGAAAATCGTTGTCCACGTAATTTATTTTTGATGTGTGGGAATAAGAAGAAGTCATTGGGTGCCAAATCAGGGCTGTACGGCGGATGACCCATCAGTTCGATCTTTCGCTCCGTCAGAAATGCCTTTGTTTGAGTCGATGTGTGAGAGCTCGCATTATAATGATGCAGAATGATTCGCCTGTTCTTCTGCTTTTTTCGAATTTCTCCGATGACTTCTGGCAAACAAACGGTCGTGTACCATTCAGAATTGACCGTCCTGCGTTGCTCTAACGCCACTGTTGCCACATGACCGTTAATGCCGAAGAAGCAAGCAATCATTTGTTTCGATGTGCTTCTTCCTCGAACAACTTTAGTTGGTTTTGCCTCGTCTTGGAAGACCCATGCAGTTGATTGCTGTTTTGTTTCCGGCTCATATGCCTAGATCCATAATTCGTCGCCTGTGTAGATGTTATACACAGCCTTTGATGTACCTTGAACGTATTTTTCCAACAGTTACTTGCACCAATCGACACGAGCCTTTTTTTGAGCGTTTGTCAGATTATGCGGGATCCAACGCGAACAAAGTTTTTTACGCTCAAATGTTCATGCAATATTTTATTGATGCTAGTCATACTAATGTCCAAAGACGCCTCTATCTCACGGTATGTCACATGACGATCATGGGCTATTGGCGACGGTCTGGGAAGCATTCCGGAGGATGATCCGAAGACATGCCATCGCAATTTTGATCCTCTGCAGAGGGGATGGCACCCCCGCTTCTGTAGCCCGACAACCTGCACGCGAAGTCGAGCACTTTACGGTAGCACAGTTTAACGAGGACCCATACCGCACACCCTCGGTCCCTACGCAGACTGGTCCAAGTGGTCACCCACCCGTACACTGACTGTAGCCAGTGATGCTTGACTTCGGTGATCTGCTGGGAACCGTGTCTTAACGATCAGTTCACAGCGGGACTCTGTAAGTTGCGAGTTTCATCATAAAACCCATTTACCCAAAGATAATTTCATGCAAAAAATAATTCACAGACAAGAACGCTAGAACATAGTAGACATTTCATATATTATTTTATTGTTGTGTCCCGCAGTGGACTGACCGTATCGTTCGGCACGATTCCCAGCAGAATACCGAAGTCAAGCATCACTGACTACGGTCAGTGTGAGGGTGGGTCACCACTTGAATAAGCCTACGAAGGGACCGAGGGTGTGCGGTGTTGGTCATCTTTAAACTGTTCTACCGTAAAGTGCTCTACTCCACGCGCAGGTTGTCCGGCCATCGAATCGAGGGCGCCACCCTCTCTGCAGAGGATTAAAATTGCAATGGCGTGTCTTCGGATCATCCTCAGAGATGTTTCACAGACGGTCGCCAATAGCCCACTGTGCAGCTGTAGTGCAACGTAAATAAAGTACCTACCTTCCATAAAAGTGGATATGAAGATGAACTCAAATTTATAGCTGAAATCGAACCTTTTTACTTCATGCTTCAGAATATTTGGAAGATGAACAATACCTATCGATTACGGATGTTTGTTTATTGTTAAGCATGCATACGTAGGGTGTGCTCAATACGAAGAACTGCTGGTAAATTCTTTTTTAAATGAAAATCAGATAACACAGAGAAAGCCAGCAAAAAGATACAACCAGAGTTCCAGCTGGATTCGTAACCGCTACCATCTTGGGCCTCTACATTTCAGAGCATTTGGCAAAAAAGAACAATATCACTAGGTCACGGAGGCCCAAATTTTCTATACATGAAATATTGTGTTGTTCTATAAAGATAAAATAATCGTTATAGGTATTTTGTTCTAAGTATAATAATGTCGAATGTTTCATGGATGACTAGCTTTTTTTGGCTGCAGGTTAGAGTTTAACTCGTAGTTTAGTACTCTGTAGTTCAATGATTTAAAAGATTTTGAATATTAATGTTAACTTAAGCGCAAACGAGCCAGGTTAAAAAACCTATCGCTGGTTAACATTGCTTCGACGCTTAGGGAAAAGAGTGTTTCTGTTAAAAGTTTTACCCAGACGAACTTGCGTCTCTTCAAAAGTATTGGAACCATCAAATTTTGAAAAACTGCGAATTTTGCACCGAATTAGTCCTTCGCGATCATTTTGTGCATTCACTTCTTCCTTATCAACTCACCCACTCCAAAAGTGTATTGGAACTACAAAATTCGGATTTCTCGAAAAACTGCAAATTTTGCATTGAATTAGTTTCTTTACTGTACCCTCGCTTCTCCATCACCAACTCAACTCAACTCAACCCAACCCAACCGAACTCTCTTCTACAACACAGAGGATATTTCTTCATTCGACCAAAAAAACCCACGAACGTTGTTTCAAAAGGTCGCTGAGTTTCGATGATTTAAAATTATTTAACCTAATTTAACGTGTCACGTTTCTTACAGTTTATTATTTTTTTTATTAATTTTGCTTCTTGTGTTGATTTTTATGTTAAATTTTAACTGGTTAGATGAAAAAATTTTAATTTTAAAGATGTTTACGTCAGTTGACATTATATTCGTCGAAAGGCTGCCAGCAATTGTGGACACTAGATTACGTGTTGTCCAAGTGTTTTTGGTTTTCTATGATCACTTTCAACTATGCCATGAGTGGATTCCTAACCAGTTGATTTCTTGATGTCTTCTTAAACTTAAACTTACGGTAAGTCAAACTTCAAATTGTATGATTTGATTTAAAATTAATGTTTTTCTTGTGCCATTATTAATAGGAAAATTTTGTTTTTAAAATATATGATAATTTTGTATTCTTGATATTTGTTTTTTTATTGACTCTCTTTTTTAGTTAGTATTTGAGTTTACTTTTGTCTTTACTAAACTCTATTACATTCTACCTTACATAAATCTGGTACATTCTACCATCGTTTTTCTTTAACAATAAAAAGCTGTGCTTGTTTCACTTCCGAACTATATGTGTAACATTCCGAACTATAGAGTAAACTTTAAGCCATTTAGCTTTTTCATTATATGCTTTATTTTATTGTATTTCTCTATTGTAAATAAAACTAGGACAATCTTAAATTATCTACGATAAATGCTTTTTTACATTTTTCAAATGAAGATAAATATTCTACTTATTAAAACTTATAGTTCCTTATTGAATTATGTGCGAATTTTAATTTAAGGGTTTATACTTATGTATTGCTTCAGTTTAAAATCTTAAATTTTTGGACTATTATTCAAAAATATATTTATATTAAAAGTTCTCAAAAAGAAACTTAATTTTGAAAAGTTGTATATATAGCCTGTAAAAAATGTAACCAACTTTTTTTTTACTGTTTATTATTCTTATTAATAAAAAGTTTTTCTGTAATATACCGTGAAAATATGAAAGACTTGAAGACTTTTGAACTAAAGTAAAATCTTAAACTGCCCTTATTTTAACTCTTATGAATGCATAACGTGAAACATTTAATTCTGAATTTTTAAACAGTCAGTTAATGTCTATATCAGGCTTAATTATTGAAAATTCGTAACAAATTTTGGGGGTTTAAAAAAGTTTCTCAAACAATATTTTCATTTTCTCAGAATAAAAACTCCTCACAAATGTATATTTATGTAAATATATCTCAATATGTATATGCAGTCAAACTTCTATTAAACGAACTTCCCTTTTACGAATTTCTCTATTTTGCAAATTTTTTCGAGAAACCAAGAACATTTTGGAAATTTCTTCGTAAAATAACTTCCAAATAGCAAAGTGAATTTTATATTTAACGAACTTTTTTTTGAGATCCACTTTCCCTGTTTCTGTAAAAATTCAGAACATTTTAAACTTGTTAACGCATTTTATGGGGAAAATGCCCTTTAATTTTTTGAAGCCACTTAACTTTAGGAAAAAGCAGTAAAATCCCTTTTTTTTCTTTCCATTTCAAACGAAAAACTCAAACAAAACTAACGGATTTTATCAGTAGCCATTAAACTTAAGAACGCATGTGGAAATGCATGTTTAATATTACTTTTATAATAAATGCAGATATAATATTATACATAAATTTAGCTTCTTTTAGTTTAAAATGTATGTAGCATGATAGTGTAACACTGGATAATCTTTTGCTCTATTCTTGCTTTCCATGCAGATGTCTTTTTTTATGGTTAAGATTTCAAAATAAATAGTAGATACCTACTACTTAGCAAGATAAAGGTGTATTAATTGCTATTTTAATTATGTCTACTGTTTATGAATATAAACCTGTTTTGTGTCGTTTAAGTATTTCAAAAGGTGACTTTCTATTTAACGAATTTTCTATGTAACGAACTTATTATCGGCATTAAGCAACTTCGTTAAATAAGGGTCCGACTGTATTTTTATTTTTTCGGTTACTATTTTTCCGCGATAAGAGTGTTTGTGTATTTGGATTTTAAGTAATTTTTGAGGGACATAATTTCTCTTAATTTCCTTGCGTGTCTCCGCTAAGCCACACTGTAGTTAGATTGCTATATAATGGAAATCTATGGCTCTGATATAATTTTGGAATATAATATTGTAATTTCGAATTGACTGATGAATCATATGGCTAAATAATTCCTTAGTATAATCTCCCTTTTTACAATTCGATGTAGCCTAATTTTGTTGCATAGTCAGTTTTCCACTTAACTGGACAAAAGTACTTTTTCTGGTGAGTGGAAGACTGCTTATATTCAATTTTTAACTGTGAAGAACTTCTTTATTTAAATGGTTCTGAAGAAAGAAAAAAAAAAAACTTATGGTTGATATGTGAGCTGAAATGCTTTATGCTATTGTGATCTGAAATGGTTTGCTCGTAAAATTGTAGTTTGAACTTCTAAATAGCACCTAGAATTTTAACTCTCCAATATTATAGTATTTAAATATTTAGTTTGACTTGAGAATACGCGCTAGAAGAGTCTGCACGCCATTAAACAGAATAAATCTAAATGTTATGCTACTTGTGTTTTTCATGCAATTTCATAGCTATTTTGTTATACAAAACGTACGTATTTTTCATGACCTTACATTGTAAGAGAAACTGCTATAATTTAAATTTTTGCAATTATAATTAAAGCTGTGACAATATTCGCATTTGAACGACATTTTTAAGGTTTTTGTTAGAAAATAATTTTTCACCCTCATGATTAACACTAGGTTTACTGACGTTTCTTATATACCTATCACTACGAACACTCGTCAATTTGAACGAATACATATAACAGCCATTACAGAGATGCCAACTTGCTCCGGACAGCAAATATATATTTTAAAGTGGTAGTTTATCAGTTGTGGTTCTTGGTTTAATAAATTCAATTTAGTAGATCCACCACCATTTCTAAATAATTTGTAGGCTTATATTTTATTACTCAACTCTGTCCCGCTGCCGTCAGGGGACATCCAGGAAGTACTGGTTGATTACAAACATTATTATAAACATGATGAATTGAAAATCAATCAATCGAAAATCGTTCAATCGAAGCACTTAATTTACAACAACGCTCAATCGTCCGCCAGTTCTGGAAGATTGTTTTCAAAATGTTTTTTAATTATCTGTTCTATTCCCTTACTTATCCTTGGGGCTGTCCATAATTTCTTAATCAAATTGATAGTCAGATTTGGAAAGTATAGGTTACGGATGTCCCAAAATTTCGGACAGGTGAGTAATATGTTAAAGATCGTCTAGACAACTTCACGTTTGGCACTGATCCGTTTTATTGTGGAATCTTGCTTGGTACATACCCTGGGTTCCGTGATTAGTTAACCACTGATTAATATATAAATTCGATAGGGTTCTCCTGTGGTTTACTTTTTTAATGTATTCGTATGTGTGTCTTCCCTGATTTGAAATATTGACCAATTGGTTTTGCCAATTTTGTAAATTTTGTTTAAAGATATCTGCTTTAATTGAGTTTTTAGATCTAATTTCGTATAAATCAAATTTTGGTTTTTGACATGCTAATGTAGCCAGACTGTCAGCCTCCTCATTGTCACGGTAACCAACATCGGCTTTAATCCAATTAAACTTCATATTGTACCTAAAATTTTCTTTAACCATTTTGATCAAGAAACTCCTTCTCTTCCGGTCCCGGAAAAAGAATCCGAATTGAAGATTTGGTTATTGATGATCCAATGGATCGACTGAAGGTTTGCCCAGAGCACTGCCTTAAAATTCGTAGGCTTATGTAATTCACCACTTGCAAAATTTACTTAGTTATTTACCGTTTTCAATTATTTTAGCATGTCCGGAGCAGTTGGCATCTCTGTACTTAGAAAGCAATGTACTTATATACTATAAGAAAAATATGTCATATATATTTATGAAATATTCTAGTATTTTATTTTTCAATACTCTAACTAAACAACTGAAACCTTTAAAATCTGACATCAATTGACATTCTGCGTTGGTTCTTTCTATTATTGCTTATCGGCAATAGTTTCTTATAGATTCTTAGTTATTATTGATGTGAAGTTTGCATGTTTACTCAAAGTTTTGTCGAAATTACGATCTCGTCAAATTGACGCATATTTATAGAGATATACCACAAGGAGAATTTCAAAGATTTTGAAAGAAATAGACTTCAACATATATTTACCTCAATCAATGAATGAAAGTCATTACAAGACATAAAATAAAAATATTCTGTTATTTTCCTTATAAAATTCGAAATGCGTCAAAATGACGCGCCCCGTAAACCTTGTGTTAAAAAACACTCTTAAGCTTTTCCTATTTTGGAAGAAGTAATTTCGCCAAAATCTGTATTAATTTAAATAAATTTCAATTATTGTAAGAATTATTTAATAACATTTTTAATGTTAATTTTTTTTAATGATCATTTTTTTAATAGACGTTTGTTTGTAAAACTTTCAGAGTTCGTAAGCTGGGAATGAATCAAATTTTAATCAAAGATGATAGATTATTTAAAATCCTGAGTTTTGATAGTTTTGTAAATTTGGAAGGTTACTTGAGCCCTTTTGACAAAGATGGGACACTGTTTTTTGATGCTCTAATAACAATAAAACATATTAAATATAAGAACTATCTAATATGAACTAAAATGTCTGTTAGATTATCAGAGTTATATTTGTACTAAAATAAATTTAAAAAAAATTTCATTCATAATCCAAAATTTCTCGAAAATTGACTTTGTGAAGTAAAGTAATTTACATGATGAATAACTGTTTCTCTAAGATCTAAATAACTACAAATTTAAAAAAAAACTGTTTGAAAGTGAGCAGTGTTTCAAAGATTAAATTTTAAGCCATATTAAGTGATGCTTATCAAATTTGTAAATTGAATGTTAAGTTAACAATATATTTTAGCGGAATTCTGATTTTTGTCGGATATGATTGATTTTAGTTCGACTATTAATATGCCAGGCATTTTTCAGAATAGATCAAATTAGGATTTTTAAATTTTCCTTGCTTGCACGTTAGTTTGTTTCAAAACCAAAATATTGGTTCTTTACTCTTGAACACTTTTGCTGCCATACTTTATTACATTAATCTTCTTATATCAGATTGTTTCACACTTTATTTTAGTATTCATGAACATGTTTTTTCACTTTTAGGTCTGCCTTCTGGGAGTCTTGTCATATTTTCTGAGTTTTTCTGATGATACCTACTGACGAAGCCATCTGTTTTCATCATAAAAGGTCACTTTTATTAGTCTTTCAAAATGTTAATGCTGATAATTCATTCTAATTTTGAATGGCTTGTGCATATTTTGTAGTGTTTAATACATATCTCGTTTGCTAAATAATCTGATATATATTATCTTTACTTATTTTGCTAAAGCAAGATTGGAATTCAGTGATTTGTAAATAACTTCTTTAAAGTAAAATTTTTATCATTAATTAAAAATAAATTTTTCAAATCTTTAATGATAACTGAAAGACGGGCGAGAATCGTAAAATTCCGGCTAAAAATAATTCTTATTGGTTCACCAAGCTTTGTTAATAACAAAGTCTTATTGATTAACTTAGTGGCGTTACAGCCCAAAAGAGGGGTGCCCATCTCAGTTTTCTTGACCTGATGTGCAAGAGCAGACGTTCCGATTGAGCCCTCCCCCCCCAAAGTTTAGCACTCATTTTATCGACCCTACTGAAGGAATAACCTTTAATATCTAATGGGAAAAGCGTTGTGTTGGATACTAAATAAAACAATCCAACTGTTCACTGATTTCAATTGTTTGTGATCCCCAAACTATTTCTATTTTGGCACAACATTGTTTTGTTTTTATATTTTGCTTTAATATACAGATGTGTCATCTCAGAAAAATAATCTTCAATTGTCTGTTTTCAAAATTTCTTAGAATGTTTCTCTTGAATCATGCAGTTCAATCGATTCTTTTTTATTGTTAGGACTATTCTTCAGAAATTTAATTTCAAAATATTTTGTAAGGGGCCCGGAAAATTTGGGCCTGAGTTTGTCCTGATCGGTCCCTGGATATGTACACATAGAAGGTAAATCAAAATTCCCAATTTCATAGGCACGCTATACAAAATTTAATATAAATTACATTCATGAAAAATGTATATGCAGCGGTAATGTAAGCAGGTTTTGTATGTTATTCCCCACAGATGTTTAGTATGTGCTTTTGTTTTAAAACATCCATCAAGCACTAAATGTACCTGTCAAACATTTTTTGCAACCTGCCTGATATAGTTAAATCAATCAATAATTAGCATTATTCAACTAATAAACATTGTTTAAATTCTAATAATAAGTTGAATGGTTTCATACTATATTTTCTTTTTCTTGCCAATTATAATGACAATGTGTGATTTACAATTTGGCAAGAAACAAGAATTTGCTGTAACTTTTGGATACTTCAATAAAAATGTGCCTTGATGCTTGTAGTTGATTTAACAAATCACAATGTAGAAATATTTCAACTCGTGTGAGAATTATACTAATACCTTTCTTAGAAACATTTTTAATAGAAGCAAATATAGATGTTACTTATTTAAAGTAACAGAATTGCTTTTTGTTTACAAAAATAGACTTTGTGTATGGAACAGAACAGTATATACATTTTTTAATAATGTAGTATATTTTTTAATAATAAAATCACGAGCATTTTTCTCATCAATGATATGCGAGAACGGGATTTTTTTAATATAATTCTGCAGAAAGTTCGGTAGGAAAAAAATATGTTGAAAAATTTTGCAGATAAAAATCCTAACCTCTTTTCAAATAAAAAAATATTTTCTGCAGGAATTCTGTAATATTATGCGACAATGTCCCCTCGATTCTGCCACGTGGATCTCAACACAAAATAAAACATAGTTTATCACCATAATAAATTCAAATAATCTTTTGATGACGAGTGAGATTAGCATGAAACCACTAAATTGAAACTCAAAATAACAAGGCTTTCACTGAAATCATCATCAGCATTGGCACGACAGCCCTTTGTGGGCCTGGGCCTTCCTCAGAAGCTTTCCCATTCTGCTCTTCTCCCAGCAATTGTTTTCCAGTTCTTTACTTTTAGGATGGCAAAATCCTCATCTACAGTCCTTCCATCTCTTTTTGGGCCTTCCTCTTGGCCTTTTATTGGAGGGGGTTGTATTAGAGACTTTCAATGCTGTTCGTTCTGGGCTCATTCTCACTACATGCCCGGCCCATCTCATTCTACTTAATTTAATAGATTTAATGATATCATCGCCATCAAAGATCCTATATATTTCAAAATTATATCTTTTCCTCCAGTTGTCGTTATCGAGTATAGGGCCAAAGATGGTTCGTAGGACCTTCCTTTCGAAGGTTACTAATAACTTTTCTTCCCTTTTTGTTAAAGTCCATGTCTCTGAAGCATAAGTCAAAACTGACTTGATTAATACCTTATAAAGTAAGATCTTAGTCTTTCTTTTTATTAAGTGAGATTTCAATAATGATCTTAAACCATAGAAGCAGCGATTGGCTGCGATTATTCTTTTTCTAATTTCAGGACTGATGTCATTTTGATGGTTTATTTCTGATCCTAGATAAGTAAAATTTTTTACAGATTCAAATTTAAAAGAATCTATTTTAAACAATTTAGGGATGGTTTCCTTTGTACCACAATACATATATTTTGTTTTCTCTACATTCACTCTTAAGTTAATTTTTCTAGCTGATTTTTCCAGTGCCAAAAATTTTTCACTCAGTGCTGTCCTAGATCTTGCGATGATATCTACATCATCGGCGTATGCCAAAATCTGCACTGGTTTATTAAATATAGTACCTGTAGTATTTATGCCAGCATCTCTAATAACTTTTTCTAAGGCTATGTTGAACAGAAGACATGCTAATGCATCTCCCTGTCTAACTCCATTATGAATTTCAAAAGAAGTGGATAGTTCCCTTTGAATTCGTACTGTTGAAATGGTTTCAGTGAGTGTGAGCATTACAAGTCTGATTAAT
The DNA here is from genome assembly GCF_982258835.1 of Parasteatoda tepidariorum. Classification (NCBI taxonomy): domain Eukaryota; kingdom Metazoa; phylum Arthropoda; class Arachnida; order Araneae; family Theridiidae; genus Parasteatoda; species Parasteatoda tepidariorum. Next base: position 3,438,376 of record NC_141757.1, on the reverse strand, counting down.
TTTGATGGAATATTAAAGTCATATAGGGTCCTTAATAGTTCAGTCCTATTAATACTATCATATGCCGCCTTAAAATCCACAAATAAATGATGGGTCTCTATTCCAAATTCTCTACATTTCTCCAAAGTTTGTCGTAGGGTGAAGATTTGGTCAACTGTGGACCTTCCTTTGCGGAAGCCACACTGATAGTCACCTATGACGCTGTCTACAATGGGAGACAGACGTTCAAATAGGATATTTGAGAAGACCTTATAGGCAACGCATAACAGACTTATTCCTCTATAGTTGTGACAGTCCAATACATCCCCTTTTTTATGTATTGGACATAAAATACTCAACTTCCATTCAGTAGGTAATATCTCTCTCTCCCAACTAGATAGAATAATTTTCCAGATGTTGTTTACAATAGCGTTCCCACCATATTTTAGAATTTCAGCTGGGATATCATCTGGTCCTGCCGCTTTATTACATTTCAGCTTGTTGATAGCGTGTTGTACCTCTTCCAGGGTCGGAGTGTCAACCAGTGTATCATTGATATTGTTGACCGTAAAATTTAATTCACTTGACTCATTGGAGTCAATGGTCAAAGTGTTCAACCCATCTGTCCATAATTTTATTTCTCTCATTAACAATAGTTCCATTTTCATCTTTACAAAGAGAGATCCTAGGTTTAAAGTCTCTTCTTCCCTCATTGATGACCCGATAAAAAGCTCTGCTTTCATGGTTGGTCCTGAGAGATTCGACTTCTTTAAATTGGTTCTCCCTGTAAGCTTTCTTTTTTCCTTTGTGTACTTTCTTTTCCTCTCTACGTGCACTCCTATATTCATCAATTGATCCTCTGGTGAATTTTCTATTAAGCATATTTTTATAAGCTTTATTTTTTCTTTCATTGACCATTCTACACTCTTCATCAAACCAGTCAGTTCTTATTGATCTTTTTTTCCTGCCCAGCAGCTCATGTGCTGTTGAGAGTATAGAATCTTTTACTTGTTGCCATTCCCTATTTAATTCATCGCAATCCTCTTTCGCATTAAGCTCAGTTGAGAGTTGAGTTTGAAATTCCCTGCGAACCTCAGGATTGCACAACTTATCACAATTAAATCTTACAGAATTGACCCTTCTTGCTTTTCTCACCATTGAGATTCTTTCCCTTAGCTTACAGATCACTAAATAGTGATCAGAGTCTAAGTTAGCTCCTCTGTGAGTTTTTACATCTAAAAGATTTGTACCATATCTAGAGCTAATTAGTATGTGGTCAATCTGATTTCTGTATGATCCATCAGGGGATCTCCACGTTACCTTATGAATGTTCTTATGTTGAAAGAAAGTGCTTCCCATTATCACATCATGAGATGCAGCGAAACTAATAAGCCTGACTCCATTATCATTTGAGACATCGTGCAAACTATAGTTTCCCAAAACTGGTCTAAATTCTTCCTCATGACCAACTTTAGAGTTGAAATCACCCATGATGATCTTCACGTCATGTCTTGGGCATAAGCCTCAGAGGCGATCTAACTAGTCATAAAAATTATCTTTTTCCTCATCTCCTTCAGTTGGTGCATATACATTAATGATGGAATAGTTGGCAAAACTTCCTTTTAAGCGTAATTGACATAGTCTAGGGGAGATAGCTTGAAAATCAATAACCAGATGGCTGAGTCTTTTATTTAAGATGAAGCCAGTTCCACATAAATGTTTTGTTTTATGACAACTGTAAAAAAGCGTGTGTCTTCTCTTTTCCAAGACTCCACTACCAGTCCAGCGAATTTCTTGTACAGCCAACAAGTCCTATCTATATGAGTCCATTTGCTCGATCAGTAGTTGCAGATTTTTACTCTGATAGAGAGTGTGTATATTCCAGTACCCAAATCTCATTTCCATTGAACGTTTCCTGGTCAAATTACATGAAGGCAGTCCGGCACTTCTTTGGATTTCGAAACATGTTGGTTTTTACGAGGTGGAGTTGTTAGCCCCACGCCCAACCCCAACCTGGAGAACCAGGGGGTTCCTCTTTGTCTGGTGTCTCCCCTCCGACCTGTCCGGCTTGGGTGACCCTACCAGGAGCCGAAGCTCCCGCCGGCATAGCTCTCGGGATCGACAATACACACAAACCACAACACCCTGTTAAGGTGGGAACACCATCGCATCATAGAAATATCTATTCATTATACTTTGATGATTTCTTGAGCATGAATTTTCAATGAAGATCCACGTACAGAAAAATATTGAAATGAGATATAGAAATTTGACCCTCATATGATTTTTTATATTTATTTAAAAATTAGTACGATAGATAAAACAAACAACATTAACAATATAGAATTAAAAGTGCTAATTAGTTCAAGGATTTAAATTAAGTGTTCAATGGTTAAGCGTTTTTAAAGTTATATCAAATGGCACTTTGGACTCATTCGATATATTTCAATTAAATGATAAAACTATATTGATAATTTACAATCAGGTCCAAAAAAAGGCAGAATCGAAATTTACACTCTGCAATTTATAACTTAGTTTTTATATTTCAAAATAATAACTAAACTTGCATTTATTGAAAATTACTTTGCAAATTATTCCCAGAGCTTCAGTATAAATATTCTCTGAACATTAATTTTAACACATGTGTTATATAACTCAAAATTATAAAATAATACTTACTTTCTATATCCATGAAATCATTATTATAACTTGATCTCAACGGATAGGTTAACAGAGGCATTGATAAGTACCGTTAACTGGGGGCATGCATTTTCTCCTCCCCCAGTTAACCTTAAATGCTGCCTCGCTTTAACAGCTTTTTTATTAAATTGTTTTTTTTTTTTTTTTAAATGTTTATGTAACATTGCCGAAATTGCAGGGCAGTTCCTGGATCGACTCCAGCAGTTTTACTGAACTGCCCCGCAATCTCCGCGAAAGCTTCAGCTTTTTTGGCCGATGCTGCTTTGTCTCCTTATTTTCTATAATCCCAAGCTTTGGTTCCACTAACTGCATCAGCAGTTCTTTTTCAGTCTCGACAGAATGCGACTTTTGAGCCTTGTTAAATTAAGAAGAAAAAATAAATAACTGGTAGGAATAATCAAGCATGCAACTTCAGGAGTAAACAAGCAACGCGGTTATCACTTGTTTCTTATCCAATAGGAAAATGCCTATAACTGCCGGTCAAGTAACCCGCAGTTAAGAAACCGACGGTCAAAAAATAATGGTGGAATCTCTTTTGAACTCTCGGTCAAAGTTTCCAAACGGGGGGGATTTCGGAATTGGGAGTTGCGCTTTAGGTCAGAGTCAACGGTTAATACGGGGGGGGGATGGTAAAGGGATGAAAGGCTGAGTCAACCTTGCTTGGCCCGAGGAACCAGGGACCTGTGGCACGCCTGGGCGAAGCGTTACCGCTGAGCCACCGGGAGTCTTATTGATAAACGAGTCTTGCCCCTAAATTATTTATTAACAGTTGATATTCGCAAATTTGAGTATTTGCATTTAAATTGTACCATGTATTAAAATGGTTGATAACTTTAAGCAAAAAATATTTAAGCTAGATTAACTTAAAATCCGGTTACGCGTCTTGTAAATTGGCAGCTTAAATTTATACTTCAAAAATAACTGTTAAACTTCAGACATTTTTTTTAGGAAAAGTTAAATCATATCCTCTAATTAATCTTAACTCATTATTCGTTACAAAATAATAGAAAATAAGGATTTAAATTAAAATTAAAAAAGCTAAAGCAAACTTTCACGAAAAAAAATTATTTATTGTAATTTAAGCTTCAGTTCAGCATGTTCCTGGCAGCTGGTTCAGAAGGGCGATTTGGTCCTACATTTTTGTAGGCGAAAAGTGAAACATTGCGAATTAGTATTGAATAGTTTAGTATTAAAAGTTTTAAACTCAAAAAAAGTTTAAGATGAGGAACAATACGCTATTTTTTAACGTCAAACTAGAACATTTCTAGAAATCTGCCTTTCTTTATTCTGATGCACTCTTTAGCAATGATTTGCATATTTCGGCCATTGGATTTTTAAACAAATTTAACAAAGTTTCATATCTTTATATATATATTTCGTCTGTTCGTGTGTATGTCACTGAACTCCTCCTAAACGGCTGGACTGATTTGAATGAAATTTTCTGTGTACCTTCAGAAGGATTCGAGAATGGTTTAGATTCACAATAGAACATTCTGCCACAAACCGTTCCAGCGGTATCAGCGAAAATAGAAATGGAATTTTCTGATTGGTTAAAAGTTAGCCATTGTTTTAAATTTTGCTGTACACGAATCAGTTTTCAAATATCTTGAAGATAACAACAGTGATATTTTCTATCTTATAGCTCTATTCTTTTAGAAAAGTAAATTACATATACTTTAATATTTAATCATAATTCGGTTCTTTATTTCAGGTGAGCGCAAGCACGTAAAATCAACGAGAATAAGTTTCGTAATTATTGGTCGTATCACGGATTTAGTATTGTGAAAACCGTTTAATAAAAATCAAGGCAAAAGCAAATTTTATTCATATTGCACGCTTTTAATAATTATTTATATTTAGTATGCAATTTTAGCTCAATTCAGTATGCAATTTTTCATTGCTGACAGTTGTCATTTGAAAACTATTAGATTGTTTATTATTATAAAGTTTGCGAATTCACATTCATTTTAATTATTTCATTTAAAAAATAGGATTAGATTATATTTGAGGGTGCCCCTTGATTCTCACCAAGTTGTGATAGCGGTTGATCTCCAAGCTGGCCGATGTTGAATCCCAATCGTGATTCTGATTCGTTTAAATTTCAGCGTTATTTTTAAATGCTCAACGGTATATGCAATTTCAGAAGTCCGTTAGTTCTATGTTGGATACCGGCTGGTTAGGTTACTTTTGCTTCTGATCAATAGGATCGAAGGTATGTGGGCAGTCATAAAAAAAAAGAACTTTAGAAAAAAATGTCACCGCCATTCCGATACCACAGACGCCATTTTCAATTCGTATTTCGCCGAATTTATGTGGCGATGGAGGAACACAGATTCTATTCATGATAAATTTAGACAGTATCTAACTGCTATTAGAGAATTCTGTGCACATAAAACTGAGGAAATTCAAGCTTAATGAATAAGTGAGATGTTTTTTTTCCTTTTCTTTCTGTGCTTACTCCATTAATTTTTATTTCGATTCAAAATGCATTTTATTGGGTTTATTAATTTTGCTTACATTGGGTTCATTGCAATTTTATAAAGTTTTGGCCGATGTCTTGCTGAAATTTTCCAATGTATTATTAAAATATCATTATGTTTTGGCAGCCATTTCTGTTACCGCGGTGTTCCGCGCAAACAGGAATGGTTATAAACATAAGTTACCAATTTCGTCAAGGGGCACCCACAAGTATATTTTTTACCAAAAATAGATTTTTGTTTTAAATTTTATCATTATTATATTTCTTATTTAATTTATTTCATTTTTATTATTTAAAATAAATACGTGAATTTTCGAATTAGCAAATTTGCGACCACTGTCAACTTCTACATTTCTTTTTGTTTGAAAGAGAATATTTGCAAAAATATGCCGCCTAAACGAATCTCTCTTAGTCGATCAACATCTCAAGCACGCAAGAAGAGAACTAACCGTTTTTCAGAAAAATCGGAGCAACGGGAAGAAAGACTTGAAACTAATCGAGAACACAATGCTTTAGCCCATTCCTTAGAAACGTCTGAGAAACAGGAAAGAAGACTGTTAACAAATCAACTACGCACTTATCAAGCCTGTTCCTTGGAAACATCAGAGCAACGGGAAAGAAGACTGTTAACAAATCAACTACGCACTTATCAAGCCCGTTCGTCGGAAACATCAGAGCAACGGGATGCAAGAATAAAAATCAATCAGGAACGCACTTCGCTATTCAGACGCTGCCAATACTCTGATTTGAATCTCAGTGCATTTCACTATGATCCGACAACCAACTATAGTCTTTCACCCAAGCGTCATCATCGGAAAAATGGATCAATTATGTATGTTTTGCAGTGCTCTCAAATTTAAGAATGAAACAGCTGGAATTTGCTGTTCTGGAGGCAAAGTGTAACTACCAGATTTAACGTCGCCAGCCGAGCCATTATCAACGTTGTTATCGGGTCAAGCAAATCAATAGAAACTTTTCTTGGCGAATATAGGTCAGTACATTCGTGTTTCCAAATGACTTCATTCGGTGCTGCTACAAGTATCGGTGCGCATATGGACAGCTAGAGTTATTTATTACATTCACATGCAATCCTGCTTGAGCTAAAATTAAAGATCTTTAGTAACTTAGGCAAACATCATCGGATCTTCATGATGCATTATCACACGTGAGTTAAAACAAATATTAAGCTCTAAACTTGGTTTTATTGCGAAAAGTCATGTTTTTAGAGAGACACGGTGTTTGATGCATTTTATTGAACGGCAGAAAAAGAGAATTGCCACATGATTTGGCTTATTGAAAAACTCACACCAGGACAAATTGGTCAGCTCATATCAGCAGAAATATTCATGACGCCGTTGATCCCGAATTATTTCAGATCATCATCCAAAATATGTTTCATGGTCGGTGTGCATCACCATACATGTCTGTTTGAAAATGCACTAACGATATCCTGGAGAATTAACTGTTGAGACTATCACTGGTTTTTTCACCATTAAATAAAATTCTCTATTCAAATCATAATCACAAATCTCATTTACACACTTAAATACAAAATTTAAATTCAAACTGAAAGCGTTGCAACGCACGCAGGGTACAGCTAGTCAAAGTATAAAAAGCGAAAATACTACTGACCATTTTAATTTAAGATAGACTGTATCAAATTTAATATTTAATTTATAATTTTAATTTATTGAAATTTAATTTTTTGAAGTTTAGCTTGATGGGGGTTTAACTTAATGGAAGCGTTATTGTTGTCAGTGAAAGGGGATAAAATAAATACTGTTTGCTGGCAGGATCCAAAAGCAAACTCGTATTATTCCTTGAAACCCGGAGAATTTCCTTCCAGAAACAAATTTTTAAACAAACGTGATAATTAGTGCAAGTAGTAATTACTCTTAGAAATATATTCTCTCATAAAATATATTTCTACTAATTTGAATTATGAGGACCGATACCGCCTAATCCCTGCGAAGCATTGCCCGCCAAGTATGGCAAAACATCTACTTTTGTTTCTTATAATGAAAGTAAAGTACGTACTTCGGTACTTTTTAAATCTAGTACTTTTTGTATTTTCGTTGCATTTTTAGGGAAAGAGTAAAAAATTTTGTAACAAATGTCTAAAATTTAGCTACTTTTGAGAATTTTTTTTAAAAATTAAATATTTAAATTATCAAATATTGGTTAAGTAGTCTTTAACAGTTAACCTTTTCGAAACTCTTGATGATTTTATAAACAATCTTTGAGCAGCTTACCGAATTTTTGAGTTTACGGCTATTAATGTTGAACTCCGTAGTATGTAATTTTGAACCTAATCCATAAGACAAGGGATTTCCTGGATCAAGTATTGTGAGATTTTTCCTGGGGGGAAACATTAGGACTTTTTTATGGAGCTAACCCGCATTCGAGTTGCACGATTTAAAAAAAAAAAAAAAAAATAAGAACATCGTACAGTTAGCCAGACGGCAAAGGGTTTATAACCCGCGATCCATATACAATTTAGCCTAATATTTTTCGTCAGCATTTTGTTTGGTGCGGAATTCTAATCTACGAGCCATTTCTGAGATTCGAGCCCTGTTCACCTGATTGGGAACACTCTATTCTCTGAGCCACCATGACTGGCTTAACTCTTGATGATTGTAATTTCTTGTACGGGATAGGATGACTCTTTTGAGCACTTAACTGCTGCAAAAGTCATTGAGTGACTGAAAATAATGTTTCTTACTATGTTGGAATAGTCGAAAGATCTTTGGAGAATAAATGTCTTGTGGAAAAAGAATTCAGCTTAAAAGGTTTGCGAAAGAAATTAGATGTGGGATGTGCATTGAAATTCTGTAAACTAAGTGTGTATACTATTTTCAAGTTATCAAACTTCTAAAAAACGCTAATAAATTATCAAACGTCTAAAAATTTAAAGGTTATAATTATTATGATATGGTTGCACTGTATACCTTGACATAAAGTTCTCTATGAAATCTGGGCGAGAGTTCCGCGGCTAGTTGAAACTTTAGTGGTTTTTTGTTAATATCCCTCAAGGTCTGGTTTCTTAGGACAAGCGCCTTATCTGGGCGTCGGCGTGACGTCAACGTCCCGCTGACGCCAACAAAATACTGGTTTGTTAGCTCAAGGCCTGGTTTCTTAGAACTAGCGCCTTATCTGGGTGTCAGCGGAAAGTTGACGTAGAGCTGACGCCAAAAAAATACTTTTTTGTTAGCTCAGCGTGAGCAGTTGGTCCAACGCAGACATTATCTCTCATTGCGCATGCGTTAATAACGTAAACAAATATTTATTTTGAATTTATATTGATTTTGTTATTGTCGACCAGTGTTTTAGAGAGTAAATAATGACTTTGTCCAAGAAAAAACACATTATAGCTGAGCTAAATGAAGAGTGCTATGTTTAATGAAGAAGCTATGTTTAATATCAAAATCAAAATCTTGGCTGATTTCAATGTGCTGTTGGATGTTGTCCGCCATTGCTTCTGTGGTTAACGTCACGTTGTAATCCAACTGCAGTTGAGTTGGACGGCAATTGTAGTTCAAGATGAGCGTTCGATGACGTATACTATCAAGCTCACAAATGGACCAATCAAAGGTTAGCGCTGATTTCCAGCTGACGGCGTCCTGTCCTAAGAAACCAGGCCTTTAGTTGTATCCGGTACGCTAATGGTAATTATAGGTCGTATCATTTGGGTACGGTGGTATCGCCTATTATCAAAGCCTTGGAATATAAATTTTTGACATTCTATTTATAAATTTTGAAATCTCCTAAAAATACATTTGTTTGTCCTTGTTATGCGCGAGGACAGAAACCAATGGACATATGTTGAGGTTCCAGTTTTTAGTCGAAGCACTACTTAAAGACTAAATTTTTTTTAAAGTAATATTGCATCAGAATACATTTTCTACTTGAAAAATAACTCAATCTTAGATGTATTTATTCATTTGAGTTTGACAAACAATACTTTTGTCTACCATATGTATGCATTGGAAATATTTAAAAATTTCAATAATTTAATGTTATTAAACCAAAAACTTTTAGCACAAAATTTAAATTTTTTAACAAGTTTTGAAATGTAATGTTTATTTAATTGAAATATAGTATGGATTTAAAAATTTAAGGAGTCTAATCTGTTTTTTGATTTTGTATAAATATTTTTCGAATTTCACAATTTAAATGTGTAAGTTCATATCATTGAATTTAAAAAGATTTTGTGCTCAATATTTTGAGTGAATTCAATATGGAATATATCTATCACAAATTGTTATTTTATTAAATTTTAAAATAAAAATTTTTAACATTTTTAAAAAAAATAATTTTTAATTTAGTAGATTTCAGAGATTCCTACAAATAGTTTCTTCTTTAACTTTTTAAACAAACTTTTATCAAACGAGTCTGAAGTGAATTTATGGAAAACTACTTTCTGAAAGTAGAAATAAAATTATATAAAATGTGGAACTTCTAAAAATTTACCAAATTAAAAATCCTTTTTCTGCGAAAAATTTTTATTTTTTGATTTCTGGTTATTTTAAGTTTTCTCTTTCAATAAACTTTAAGATCTTTATAAAATTTTATAAATTTCATATTTCAACTTTTTAAATAAAATTTATGATTATTTTGAGTACTTTTTAAAAGTAATTTTCTCATGTAGACTCACCGCAGACAGTGATACTGGGAGAAGTGTTACTAGTAGGAACACAGTTTGAAAATAGATATCGAAGTATACGTCGAATTTTTTTTTTTTTCAAACCTTTCAATCCCACGGTGGCTGCGAGCGTGTTATTTTTCGAAATACTTTCTTTTTGCCTGAGTATAAATTTATAAATAAAATAATTAGAACCATAATATGGTTATTTTTAGACTATCAGTTTTATATTATGAAATACTTAAAGTAGATTTGAGAGTTGAAATTTCTATGGATATTTTTTCGTTTGGAGTTTAGAAATTCGGTGAAAGTTTACTTGAAAATAAAGCTGTTAGAATCTATCTTCTAAATTTGCATCAGATGAATTAAAAGAAATACTCAAACAGCTTCCCCAATAGTAATATAATAAAGTGATATATAGTAAATAAGTTTATCTCTGTACAGTTTGAATGGATTATACACTTGAAAATATTAGATGCATTTAAGTTTCGTTTAAACCAGAGTAAATCTAAATTAAGATATTACTCAAACTACTTATAAAAACATGATTTAAAAAAAACTTAGATTTGAATAGGAAAAAATCGTGAACATTAAATGTTTCATTTCTTTGCGTAATTTTTAGTGTTTTCCGTTAGGTTTCAAATCTATTTTCAGAATAACTTTTTGTATGTTTTCATCGCGGAAATTGTTTTATAAAATTGTAAATGTTTAAATAAATTTTAAATAAATTTTATTAAATCTTATTTTGCTCTGAATAATTACTAACCCATAACCTCATAACATATCTGTAAAAAAAATAACATTAACTTGATTCAGAGCAAAATAAGATTTGTTAAAAAAATGAATGTCTATAATGCAGATTGGCTCGTATAAAATAGTCGCATTTTTTAGAGTATATAATGAACATGAAGAGTACTTGCAAATTTCAACTGAATATATCTTCTCAAATCTCGTATTTTCAACTGGATATATCTTCTCAAATCTCGTATATTCTTCTTCAATATCTCGTATTTTGATTTTTTCTTTAATTATTCTTTCAAAGGTTTTCTAAACTCCAAAAAATATTGCATTGTAAATAGTAGTTCAGTTTCAACTAAATTTGTAATCTGTTTTCTACAGGATTAACGAAAAGGCTAAAATTGAATTTCGAAATTATGTGAAGTTTTATCACATAATTTCATGGAAATTTTACTTTTAAAAAATCAGTAAAGAGCAAAGTTTGGATGTTTGAAAATTAGCAAATAAAAGAACAACAGTAAACTTAGCACGTCAGATATCAAGCTAATTTTGCATAGCAATTTTACATTACAGCTGGCCAAAATTATTTTCTCAGTCTGCTTTGTGTATTGATGAAATATTATTTACAACAAAACAGTTAATTTTTGTAATCAAAATTTACTCTAATGTGTTTCCTAAATATCTTGTCTTCGCTTGTCACCTGTGACCCCAATGGCATTCAACGTGTTAAGAGTACAAAGCAAAGTTACTATATTTAAGCACACATCTGGTAATCTTAAATTTCTTGAATGCATGAACGTAAAATTTTTAATTAAAATTTTTTATTAAATTATATATTGTATCAAATTTTCCTTTGAATTTATAATTTTAAACTCTATGAAAATGCTGTGTAAGTGGTTAGTATTGAACACTCAAACGAAACAAAATTGTATCAAAATTAAATGTTTGCATTTAAAAATTTTTTATCTTAATCTTTTTAAATCTTCGTAATTTTTCCGAAAGTCAATTGATTTGTTGAACAAATTCAATATACATTATAAATTTTGTTTTAAAAAATAGATAAATAATTGAATTCTATTAATATGCCAAAAAATCTTTGAAACCCGCGGTATTAAATTTCGTACTTTAAACGTTATAAAATTAATATTTTAAAGGAGTTATTCAATTTGATATAGATATACTATATTAAATGCATTCATAATCAAAAACTGAGCACAAAAATTGATTATGTAAGATAATATTTTTATAGAATAATTTTAAAAAAAGTTATAAAATCACTCAAAATTTTTAATGCATATATATTTCAACCAAATAAGGCATAATTTTTATACTGTACTTAAATTCTAAATAATTTTAATTTTGGGACAAAATTTGATGTTTTTCAGATAGATAACTATTAGACTTATAGACAAAAATATTAAGTTGCCTATGTACTCCCGTTCTGTTTTTGGGCAAGGAAATTCATCCGTAAGCCCATTGTTTAGTAAAAAAAAGAAAATATATTTTTAAGTTTATAGAAAAGAAATATTTTTAATTAAAAAAATGGGGTTGAAAGACTTAAAATACATCATCAATAAGATGTCAAACTATTGATTCAGACATCTGTAAGATGTCTCACCATTTTTATAAAATTAAACTTTTTAAATACTTGAATGCTATAATTATTCTCAGATAGCTGTACTATCTATTTCGACATTCTGTGGTAGCCGGCAGGAGGAAACTATTGGTTCTTATGAAATCAGATCAGCAATAGGCGCGGGATAAAAATTTTTTTTGTGGAAATAGCAATCATCAAAAGTGTTCCGAAAATAAGTTAACTGTTGAATATTACATTTAACTGAAAAAATTCAGAAACTTTCGAAAATGTTATAATAACTAATAAAACTTATTTCGATATTCTCGTTGCATATTTGTAGTTTTTTCCTCAAATCAACGAAAAATCAAAGGAACCAAATTAGAAGAATAAAAGTGCGCATTGTAACATTAAAAGTATTGCCATGTATGCTCACTAACCAATTACAAATTCATAATTTTAAAAAAAACAACGTCGTAAATTTGAATCTAAGAAAATAGTTTTTATTCATAAGATATTTTTAAATTAAAAAAAAAGTTTTAAATATAAAAACTAGGTAGCTCAAAGTATTACTCTGCTTTTAAATTTATTTTTTTATAAAATTTGAATATCTTAATGGTAGGAAAGAATACGTCATTAACAGAGCTTGGAATTGAACTAAAATTATTTCTTTTGCATCAGCTTAATTTGATTCCCTGTCATTAAGTAACTTAATTGGTGGTAAGAGTAATTAATAATTATGATATTTGAATAACAGTAATTATATTTTAATAGTTTTTAATAATATGACCTATTTAAATTACAAAATTTTAAGATTTTATTGGTGTGCTGTCTATGTATTTAATTTAACTTCATTAAAACTGGAGTCATTAAATGTTCGCTTTCAGTCCTAATTTCCTTATGTTAACATGGTTATTTAAAATCTTACTATTATTTTAATTATCTACTCAACAAGTGTAATCGTTTGAAACTTTAGAAGCTAATGTATATTTTCAAATTTCTACTTAACTGTAATACATATTTAAAACATTGTCATTATGCACAGTTAGCATTTCAAAAATGAAATTTCTAAGTTCAATTCAAATAAATCATACAGTGAAGGTAATTCAAACTAATTAGCTAAATTTCCCGCGATTTCTTAGATTGAAACTAAATGATACCACGTTTTTCTTTGAATTCCCCAAAGAAACGAAATGAATTTTGTGATCAGAAACTTGAACATTGTTCAATCTATTCTCATTTTGGTAACAAGAGTGTTGTTCATTGTATAGTTTGTGTCCGTTATTGGTAAACGAAACTTCAAAATATACAATTTTTGTCATGTTGCATGTTTTTCTTTCTAGCCTCCTACATAGTTAATTTTATGATTAGAATAGTTATAGTGACATCAAATGTCTTGTGACATTTTTTACTACTGAAGTTAAAACTTCGTGAAAATTAATCATAAGCTAATGTTACAAAGGATCTTCAATAGATGGTCTCACTTTATAAGTCGCTTATCCCTGCTACATTCATTTAGTGTCAGTATTGCGATCAAGATGTAGGGTAATTGTGTATTTAGCTGGTTGTAAATGGTTATATTTTTATCTTCGAAAAAACAATAGGCTTACCCTTCAATTGGTAAAAAAAAAGCATTCTATTTTCTCTTTACAACTAACACTGAATTAGATATTTCGAATATTACTATAAATGAAGCATTTGAATAATTAAAAGAATTCACTTGTGTCAGCATTTTTGTCTTTCAATATCAAGATTTTTGCCACGCTTAATGTTTCGGGCAAGAACTGGAATAGTCGGAACTTAATGTGTATTCAAGATTTTATTTTTAAGATACCAACACGTAATACAATTTGAATTCATTAGGCATTTAGCGATTTTTGCATCGTATCGCAGTATTTTTTGTTTCACCAGTCACTACAACGACATTGACCAGATTGTTGGTCTCCAATCGAAGTAGGTATGGGTGGAATGTAGATGGAAGTTCTGTGCATCTGTGCAAATGTGGAGCCTGACGTGGTAGTGGCAGACAGTCGTTCTGCTGCTTCGTCATACTTCATATTCGTCCAGCTGTTTCAGAACTTACAATTTCACTCATATCTGCTGCTGCAGTGAATTTTAGGACAAAGTATGGGGCAAAGTTTATTCACGATTAAACGCGGGATCTGCAATTTCATGCCGTTGTGACTATTTCTATTGGTGCATATTTAACTTTCAAAACAGAGGAAACAAACTACAGTTGAATCTACTAGTCGATTAAACTTTAAGGAAATTTTATTTCATGGTTAAGGGAGAAACGAAACAAGAAAAGGAATTAAGACTAGTTGACACGAATAGTTATAACTTAACCAAACTGATATAGCACAATTTTAAGTTTAAGCATTGCGATGTTAGATCGAAAGTTTTGTCACAAACAGCGGTTGAATTCGATTTAACGTGGATATCAGATCATTCTGTTAGCACCACATGATTTCACCTCTCTTCCATCTCTCTACCCTTTTTATTTTTCTCTTCCTTATTCTAACAGGGCTTAGATAAGTAGAATATCTTTCCATCTTTTTGCGTCCCACGTTAACTCTACCCATGGTATTAACGTCAGCGCTATTCAATCTTAAAATTAGCCATATTCATTCCACCTTATTTTTTTTATCAAATTTGTTTCCTGTTTAGTTATATTGCAGAAGTCTGGACTTGCGGTTTGAAACCAGAATATTTTTAAAATATTTCTTCAATGTTCGTTTTGCCAACTCTTTTAGTTTTATTCAGCAGCTTTGCGTCCAGATTTCTTACCCATTTAGTTCATTCCTTTTATAAAGAATTTACACTATTTATTCTCTTTTTTACAATGAACTATTTGATTACCAAGAAGTATTTGTAAACACATTTTTAAGAATGTTGAATTATGATGTGCAGCATTTTTGCAACTTTTCAGAATCTTGATGACATATACTGCAAATGTGCACGAATACTGCTTTAAAATTTTAATTCTACTTAACGGCAGGAAATAAAGGACTGAATATTGCCCATTGCAATAGTTTCGAAAATCAAGTTAAAGATGTGAAGAATTTTCTTAACTTGGTTCTGATCTGAGAATTAAATAAATGTGTTTAATGTGTTTTCAAAAAATTATTTTGTCCCTAAAACTATAACGAAAATTAAGAACCTTACGCTTTTGTTCTGGTACAATTGATTATGTTTTACAGTATAAATTGAGCTCTTAAATTTTGATTAGAGAACTTCATAATTTTCTTGGTGGGTAAAAAATGCTTAGGAAAACATGCAGGTCATTTGAATTTTTTTTGAAGAGACAAGTATAGCCATAGATTAATTTCAAAAAATTTAAGGGGCCAGAAGTCATGAGTTTAATTTGAAGTCAACGCTCATATTTGTCTTAATGAATACAAATAACTAAATGGTTGCTTCAAAATTTAGTACCATAATCTCGTTTAAAAGTGATTTTGATTTTACTAAAATATTTAGCAACATCTGCTCCTGCACCCCAGAGTCCAAGGTCAAGAAGACTGAGATGGGCACAGTAGGCCTTGGGCCCTCTATGGGCTGTCATGCCACTGAGATCAGTTTTTAGTTATTTATCAATGATCTACAAAAGTTCAAAATATTTACTTGTGTTTGAAACCAAATTACCTATGTTTAGAAGTCAGTATATATTGTAATGGTAAGTCCTACAATGGAAGTTTCTCTCTTATGAAATTATATAAATTTATATTATCTAAAAATGAAATGGTTGGGAATGTTTTCTTTGTGGTTAGGGAATATTTTCCTACCACGATTCGGTCAGAAACCGATTGCAATCTTAGATGAGATATTTTATTAATTATCCTGTCCAATAAAATTCGAAAGCAGTTATCTTTTAGATTTTTAAAATTCAAATTTGGTAATGATCGGTTCTTAGTAAAATATTTTTCTTTACTTTTCCTTGCTGTTCTTAAACTGAGCTCACTGTTCAATGCAATGTTTATAATGTATATTTTATGTACGATTTGTAATATATCACATAGTTTCGCTTTTGGTTTGGTGTTTAAGACAATTGAGTGACAAGCTGCTAGGGTTGCAACTGTGTCAGAGCTGTATTTACATGTTTGTCTTCTAGAAAAAATTATATAGCAGATGTGACCTAAGAATTGGAATAATATACATCTTTTTATTACAGCCCACTTTATAGTATCTGTCAGAATGATACGAATTATGTTAATGTAAGCAATATCCCTGGTGATAAAAATATTTACCTAGACAATGTAAAAATCCTGGAGGAAAAAAATTTTAACAGTAGAACATTTTTTTTTTAATCGAGACGTCTTGGAAAGAAATATAATCACTTTAAAAAAAAAATTTGCTTTTTTTTTGTAAGTGAGAGTAAATTAATTAAACTTAAAGACTGAAATGTGTTTTTTTTTTTTACTTGCACTATACCATCAACTTCCTGTTCACTTTTCCTCAGAAAATTTTGAGGGACAGTCTTTAGTTTGTGTTCACATGGAAAGTTATTCAGCAGCCCTGAGAAACATTAAATCTTTTTTTTTTTTTTTTTTTAAATTTGATCTTAAATAGTGTAGATATTTATCTAGGCTAGTAAATTCAATTATAATTACTCATAAATGAGTTAAAATATTAAAATAGACTTGTATATTTTAAGGACATACTCCAATACTTGATCCAGGAGTCTCTTTTTCTTCTGGATGGGACTCAAAATTAAAAGGCTACGGGACAGAATAATAGTAGTCGCAAACCCAAAATTAGGTCTACTATTCAACGACGGTTATAAAATATAAAATATTATTTCAATATTTTACTCTTACAATTTTTGATTGATCAGTAAATAGAAGTGCCTGCCTCCTTCTGTCTGTATCTTATATCATGATGATAATAACTATTTGAGCAGCAAGTGCATAAGTTACTTTTTAAGGATTATGGATTCTTAACACTATAAACGTTCACAAGGAAGATTTTTTGGTCCTACGTTTTCTCCTGATTCATTGAACCAAACTGCCGACTTTTGGCAAATACGTGGCTCATTCATTGTAAAACACAGATGAACGTGTTATGAAACGGAAAATTTCAAGGATTGAACAAGTGTGAAATCCGAATCGGGAGTGGTAGACGGCCGTTCTGCTCCCTCTTCGAGCTTCACACTTGTTCAGCCGTTTTGGAACTTTTCCGTTCTTTCGACTACGTTGCCGTAAGAACCGGGGTGTCAAAAGAACTGGGTGGTCCTGGACTGCGATGCTAGCCCGCATGTCCGTGACCCTAAGTATCTGAAGAACTCTGGCGCTTACAGCTAAATATCTTTCACTGTTAGATCATCTAAA
The DNA here is from genome assembly GCF_982258835.1 of Parasteatoda tepidariorum. NCBI lineage: Eukaryota > Metazoa > Arthropoda > Arachnida > Araneae > Theridiidae > Parasteatoda > Parasteatoda tepidariorum. Next base: position 3,420,941 of record NC_141757.1, on the reverse strand, counting down.
TTATGTTTACCTACTCTAGTTAAAATTTAAAGGGCTGGGGTGGGATTGAGTAAGGTCCTGGATTGTAACTAAAGGTTGCCAATCCGTGCCCTGAAAAACCACCCGGCGCTCTAACGTTTAACCTTAGAAAAAAGAACGTTTATAGGTGCTTGGAATTCATTAATTTCGACGGTCACAATATTTTCCGGTTGAAAGGGATATTTATTGTTAGATGAGATTAGAGATGGGATAGGATGTGACATTTTGAAATTATTATGTATGTTATTATTCCAATTTTGAGCTTAACTTTAATCTGGCTCTTAAGATTAGCTTTTAAAGGCTTCAGGTTTATATGTACGGACAACTCTTTCTTAATTACGAAATTTTTTAATTTGAAAATCTAGTTTAATATTAGAAAATATAAATATTGAAAGTTGAAATTGCCTAAAACTTTTCTATTCTGCGCTTATACAAATTTCAAAATCCTGGGCTATATCAAAATTATCTGAAAATATACTAGCTTTTTTTCTTCAAACTAGTTGAGAGGATTCTGGGTGAAATATATTAAAAGTAAATGAAATCACACATACAATGAGCTGTACGCGTTGTATAGTCTGGTATTAACAACAATAAATTGCATCGGACTTTCTGGACACATCTGCCGATTGGACCAATTTTTAACATTCTGATTCTTTAAATAAATTTGGTCCCGCAGTGAACTGATCATAAAGACACTGTTCCCAGTAGAACACCAAAGTCAAGCATCACTAGCTGTGGTCAGTAAGCGGGTAGAGAACCACCTTGATCAACCTGCGTAGGGACCCTGGGTACACGGTATCAGTCTTAGCTAAACTGTTCTACCGTAAAGTGCTAGACTTCGCTTGCAGGTCATCGGGCTACCAAAGCAGGGAAGGATGATCCTAGGCGATGTTTCCCAGACCGTCACTAAGAGCCCATTCTGCAGCTCTAATGCGGCGTAAAATACATCCCTTTTAAACAAATTGGAATCCGAACAAGACAATAAGGTGGGTTGACTACATTAATGAGGATTTCAAAGCACTTAGAAGAATCGAATACCTTCTCGAACTAAAGATTCGTTAGTCCTTGACTCACAAGAAGTCAAAGAATTTTACTAACGATTCACGTTGAAACAGAACTAAAACTTTTAATTTTTGCTGAAGTCAATTACTGATTTGTTAAGTGACATTTCAGTTTGCCAATGAGTTGCATTTGTTAGACCTCACTGTTTCGTGGCGTTCTTTAAAAATGTTCCTTTTCAAAAGAGTGCATCCAATTTTTGTTAGTATGTCTCATATTTATAAAAGTAAATTTTTTTTAATGTTTACCCATTATAAGCCATCAAAATTTTTCAGTTCTGTTAGGAAAAAATTATGTTCAGTAAAACACTTTCTCACTTTTGTTTTATGATGCGTGCAAAGGTGGGAAACATAGTATAAAAATGTGTAGTTCATTTTAAAACTTGCTAGATTTAAATTTTTAACATATTATTGGAAGACATTCGCTTGTTACAAAATTAAAGTAATTTTCTAGCTTTAAACTAAATCTGTTTCTTAATAGATCTTATATAAACTTCAGTTTTTTACACGAGTATTTTTATATCTTTTGAAAAAAGATTATTCAAATTGTTTAGACCTATTTTTAAATTTTGATATACTTCTGTTCGTTTTATTTCTACTCTATTAAATTTAATGATCTAATCTATGGAATTCTATATTTTTGTTTACACTCTTGACATTTGTTAAAACCGAGACATGTGTATACAACAGATGAATTTAACCAAGCTTCTTTTTTAGTATTACCTTAGAATATCGTTTAAAAGTAAATTTCCTTTTTACTTTTCATGCATTGAAAGATTTCCAAGTATTTAACTTTTGGTTAGAAACTTCATGTGAAGTTTTCGAACTGTACGATCAAATAAACCAGTGGTTTAATTTAAAATATACTGTTGGCTGAATGTTCTTAGAGGAAGTGCACTCTTAATATTAACTTATTAGATAGAAATACAATAAGTTATTAAATAAGTATGAAAATTAAATTATGGTCACCATTTTTGTTTAATTCAAGTCAAAATGGCAAAGTGCTATAAACAGCTAAAATTAAAATTGTCTTAAGTAAACAATTTAAATAAAAATGTGATAAATTAACTAAAAACAAAGCAAATTTTAACTATACGCATGTTAGCACAAACGGTACTTCATCCTATTTTTTGGTTTAGTTAACTACGAAAAAACTCCAGCATGTTAGCGTCCTGATGTAGTATTGTTTGTGCAAACATTTGAATCTTTAAAATTTGTTTGGTTTTTATTAAATTCTCACATTTTTACTCAAATCGTGTACTTTATATCAAATAATATTGTTCTTAAATATTTAAATTCTGCATTATTGGATGAGATTATCGCTTTAAATTTATCCTTCTGTTTTGTGCGTGGGTACTGTTTTTGTCTCGTATTTTTCAGAATTGTCTTACTATTCGATACGCTGCTGCTGAAGTTTCAACAAGCTGGTGAGGTGGCTCAAGTTTCGCCGCAGCTCCGAATGAGGTGGTTCAAGTTTTGCCGCAGCTCCGAATGAGGTGGTTCAAGTTTTGCCGCAGCTCCGAATGAGGTGGTTCAAGTTTTGCCGCAGCTCCGAATGAGGTGGTTCAAGTTTTGCCGAAGCTCCGAATGAGGTGGCCCACAGTAATAACTTAAGGGATTGTGATGCAAAAAGCAAAAAAAGGTGAAATGTTCTTTTTCTATAATATCAGACAAAAGTAAAAATATCTTCCATTCTTTCATGTAACTTTGCTAATTTTAATAACAGAAATGCTTTTTCCCCCAAGGGAATTTTTGCCCCAAAGCCGAAAGCGAATAAATGTTTTTAGAACTCGTTATAAACAAAGATTTTTCTGTCTTGAAATGATTTAGAAAAGTTATTATGCCTGCCAGAAGTCATGAGTTTTCAGCTTATTTTAACTTCAAAGAAAAATGAAGTATAAAAATTATCAAACAAAGATGCTTTTTAAGGTTTTACTCTAGTTAAAAAAAAATCAAAATTTTAAGTTGATTTTTGTACAAGTAGCACCCTGTTTTTCCTGTGAAATCAAAATCTAGACAGTTCAAAAATTGAGAACGAAAATAACATGTTTTAACCTGTAATTGAGGGAGGGAGAGAAAGAGGCAACTTAAAGTATAAACAAAAGCAACAGGTGGGTAGGTAATAGAATTATTTAGCTAGTGATAACTTCGAAATTTGCCTAAAATGAATGCTGAGCCCTGATGGCTCTGTGAACAGTGTTCGCCTTCCCATGAGGTGAACCGGGTTCGAATTTCAGCGATGGCTGATCGATACGTATTCCGCATCCGGCTTGCACTGACCTCGGTGCTGACGTAAAATATCCTGAGTGGTAGACGGGTCATGGGTTAAAAATCGCTTTACTGTCTGCCTAACCATGGAAAGTTTTGATGGTTTTCCTCTCCATGCAACACAAATACAGTTATATTGAAAGTCCTCCTGGAGTTCCCTTGTCTTCTGTTTGGGGTATAAGTGCAAGGCTACAGAGCTGAGCAATAATAGTCATAAATCCAGAAATGGGTCTGTTGTTCAATGCCGGTTGCGCAATTTTTCTGTAGGAGTTTGTGGAGCAAGGTAGGACAAAAACATTAGTTTAATAATGAAACTCAAACTTATTTCCTTTTTTTAAATTAAATGTTAACATCGATATCATGGACGGTGAGATCTGCCTACACGCAGCGGTGCTCGGATCAAGAATGAATGCTAAATAAATTGTTCTATGGAAAAGAGTTATCAATTCCCCGTCTGGACTCTATGGCATCATGGATACCGGGGCTTAAGATAATGTTAACGTCTTTAGGGTCGTATTAAGTTCATACATAGTTGTCCGTAACTTTTCAATGAAGGTCACACTGATAGCAATCGGAAGAGCCTTATGTCTGTATATTAAATAGTGGATATCTTTAAAAACGTTATGCAAAACATAAACTTTTTAAGCATTATGGATTCTTAACACTATAAACGTTCACAAGGAAGATTTTTTGGTCCTACGTTTTCGCCTGATTTATTGAACCAAATTATCGACTTTTGGCAAATACGTGGCTCATTCGTTTTAAAACACAGATGAACGTGTTATGAAACGGAAAATTTCAATGCATTGAACAACTGTGAAATCCGAATAGGGAGTGGTAGACGGCCGTTCTGCTCCCTCTTCGAACTTCACACTTGTTCAGCCTTTTTGGAACTTTTCCGTTCTTTCGACTACGTTGCCGTAAGAACCGGGGTGTCAAAAGAACTGGGTGGTCCTGGACTGCGATGCTAGCCCGCATGTCCGTGACCCTAAGTATCTGAAGAACTCTGGTGCTTACAGCTACATATATTTGACTGTTAAATAGAGCAGGAAAATTTTAGATAATTTAAAACGCTGAGGTGGGATAGAGTAAGGTCCTGTACTGTAACTAAAGGTTGCCAGTGCGTGCCCTGAAAAATCACCCAGCTAACGTTTTATCTTAGAAAGAGAACGTTTATAGTGCTTGAAATTTTTTACGTCTATAATATTTTCTGGTTAAAAGGGCAAAAACATAGCTGCTGGGTAAAATTAGTTAAGTGATAGAATGGTGCATTTCTAAAATGTTAACAATGGTATTATTCGAAATTTGAACTAGGCTTTAATCGAATTCTTAAGAATAACTTTGAAAGCCTTGAGATCTATCTGTACGAATAATTTTTTTTGTTTCCGAAATTATTCATTTAAAAATCTAGCTCAAAAATATTTACGATGAAAATCACTAAATTTTTTAACTTGTGCTCACATAGGGTTCAAAAATCTGAGGTATTCGAAATTTCTTTAAAATGTCAGTCTTTGAAGAATAGTTTTAAGGATTTGGGGAGAATTGAGGCATTGGAAGGCGAACGCTCTATCACCTGAGCCATCACGACTCTTGTTTACATATTGCTAAAGAGTTAACTAAAAGCCTTTTTTAGTATCACTACTTTGGAATATAGTTTAAAAGCATATTTTTTACGTTACTCTTTTAAACATTCATAACTATAAGTGATAATTATATAAAGTACTGTACCGTCTTCTGTGATTAACTTTAAATTGTACTAATATACTGCGAAATGAGTGTTAATTATAGCAAGTGCATTATTACTATTGTTTAATAACTTTTTTTCGGTTTAGAATGTTGGATTATTCTACCTCATTGGTTTCGATATGTGCATAGGTACTGCTTTTGTGTCTTCTATTTTTCAGGATGGACTGTCTTCTTGATATGCTGGTGTTGAACAAGCCTCGGGGAACTAAAACGGCACAGCTTCGAATAAAAGCATTAGAAGAGTCTATGGAAAAACTGCGCTATTTTAAGATGGCTTCTCACACTAAGAAAACTTTTCAATAGTTGGTAAGACCATGATTTTTCTCTTCTCTCTCTCTATTTAAAACAAAAAGTTTAATTTTTCTCAGACTGAATCTTTGCAATTTTGCAGATTCATGTGTCAGCGAGAACCTAAGGACATCTTGTTTGCAAATGAAATTAAGAACTGATTCATGGGTGCCCTCCCGATGAGGTATCTCAAGTTCCAATCCCCGGATGGTGCAGGCAAATTATTCTACCGGCACAGACCACAGTGCTGACATAAAATATCCTGAGTGTAGACGGATTGTGGGTTAAAATCTCCATACCGTCGGGCTAACCGTGGGAGGTTTTCCAGGTTTTCCTCTCCATGTAACGCAAATGCGGGTTAGTTGCTACAAAAAGTCCTCCTTGAAGGCTTGTTTGGTCCAGGAGTTTCCTGGTCTTCTGGATTGGGTTCCATGGTGCAAGTTTATGGAGATGAACAGTAGTAGTTGTAAACCCAGAAATGAGTCTGCCGTCCAAGCCCGGTTGTACAATAAATTTATTTGATGGCACATATTACTGCACATAAAATAAACTGTTAACCAAGTTTCAGGGAATGGAAATTTACGTGACTCCAAAACCTGCAATGACATCCAAAATTTTCTATAAATTGTTGCTTACTTATAAAACGTTAAACTCTATACGGTTGTATTAATTTCATACATAGTTGACATACTGACTGTAACATTTTTTTGTTGAAGGAGCGGGCGATAAAAATTAATGTAGAAAATTTGTTTTTTAAAGAAAAGCTGTTAAATATAATCCTGTTAAATACTTCCAAGTTTATGTATTTCCAGAGCCTATACGTAAATTAAAAGTGTTGTTCAATGTAATGTGTGTTTTTTACTGTTAGAATAAAGTAGAGAAAAACTTTTGTGTCTACAGAATGAGGTTTTAAATTGGGGCCGGGCCATGGATAACAGCAGCAATATTAGGAGTAATTGGTGGGAATAATTTAAAAACCTAATGGTTGATTGTTCCCGAAAATCAGTTTTCAGACCAAATTGATCAGTTGTCGAAACATTAATTCGTAACTTCATGAAACGAACAGTGATTATTAAATTCTCACTCTCCCAATATATCTTCTTCAAATTTTCAATTGTTATTAAAATACTCTTTATATATCCATTTAAGCTCAAAGAAATTTTTTTTAAACTAATAGTGGATGGCACTTGATTTTAATAGTTTTTTTCAAATATCAATTCATAATTGAAATGTAATTAATTTTAGTTTTTTTGGAGAGAAAATCGTAATTATTTAATAAAAACTTACTAAAATAAAATTTTTCTTTGTTAACCTAAATGGGAATTGACTCTAAAAATATTTTTTTGCATTACTTGTTTTTGTATTATTATTGGTCAGAAAGTTTTGTTGGACTTTTAAAAATTGAATTGGTTATTTTGAGAAGGGGTGAGCTTCACTTTGAATCCATTGGTGAAAACTCCTTTTCAAAATGATTTAATTCAGTTTTTTTAAGTTTGTCTGGTCTGAAATTTTTTTAAATGCGTTTAATTTTATAATTATGAAAAATAACTTTGATCAAAATCCCCTTTTAATTCAGGTGATTAAGCAAGTTTAAAATTTCATAGAAAAAGTTTCATTTCATTATTACATTTTACTTTCTTCATATGTAGGCTTAAATTCATGAAATAAAATGTAATTTCAAATTGTTGAAATAAGTTTTTGGTTAACATTTTTTCCCCTCAGTTTTTATTTTGCTTTTAATTTTAAATGATTTGGGAAATAAGCTGTTTTTAGAGGATAAAACTTAAAGATTAATAAAATTAAAACCTCGGCTTCAAATTTTTTCAACCTTCTTACTTTAATACATATTTAAGAAACGTTGAACTGTTTCATGGAAATGTTGATCCTAAATTAAGAAAAATATTGAATTCCACCTTTTAAGGTACTTTGTTTCTCTACCAGCAGTGTATACAAACCATTTCTTCAGTTTTATCAAAAGTATATCTGGTAACATGGGCACTCATTTAAATTTTTTATGGATGTGTTGGCAAATCTAATTGATCTCGCTGAATATGTATTCAATCTAAAATAATCGACTAAACTTTCAGATGAACTAGGGATTTTATACCTTTTTAGTAAGTCTGCTCTCAGTCACCAAAGCTTTTACTGTCTTTGTTCTTTCAGCAAAGATTTTCAAACTTAGCCATTTCATTAACTGTAATATATATCTGGTCGAAACTAAAATATTTGAACCAAAATAAATTTTAGCAAACTTTTGTAAAATTTAAAAGTGTAGTTATTTCGTATTTATGTACTCTACGGTTATAGCTGTGAGAAACTGGAAAAGCTATAATAAAAGTGTTTTTTTTTATATATATATAGTTAGCTACTTCAAATTTAGCCAATTGGTAGCAAATTTTGATACGGTGTAGTATTGTGTTGGGCAGTATTGTATAATTCTGATATTGTGTGTCTGACATTGTATTAAATTTTGTTCTATTGGTTTGTTGAAATAACTCAATTTTGTAATTTGTGTAAGACTTTTTATATAATCTACAGATTGAATTTCTATTTCTGTGTTTTGTAGCACTTATTTGTGTTTTGTAGTATATTAATTATAAATAAAAATGTTATACTTGCAATTTAGTTTTTGAGTTAGTTTTTTATTAGTTTGTGATCAACTCTATATTTTCCTAGGCTTGATAAAAGTTAATTTTGAAATTTCCCCATAAGGGAATTTAGTTAAACTTCAATAAATTAATGTTATTTTTTTCAGATTCGAAGAGAATATATCATCGAAAAGTATTTCTGTAGTATCTGCTTCAATGTCGTACAGCGCGCAAAATAAACTATTTCAAGTTGTAACTTTTCAAGTGATCGGATTTTCGAAAACTGAGTACAGATATTAATTGTTCAAAAGAATGACTTCAATAGCTAACAATATTTAACTATATTTAAGCATTAGGGGCTAAACTCGCTGCCGCTTACCAACCCCGATGATTTCTTCGCAATAATTGCTTCTTTTGCAGAAAACAGTTTTTCTACTTGAGATAAAATTATTCACTTAACATATATGAATTAACATAAAAGAATTCTGTTTGCTTGTGCCTCCACTTCACACGTCCAAATATTATCTATTAGTATTATAAATATTTAAAATATATATTGGTGAATAGAGAAGCAATTTTTCTAAGTAATTTTTTTAAAATAACATTTATAGTGTAATAACATTATATTGTTCAAACGAATTTGAGTTCACAATCGTACTTTAATATTTTCACTAACCCAACGGGCGAATATATTAAGCACTACTTCTACTTATATCTAATTCGGCCTGAAGCTGATATTTAAGTTCTAAATAATTTAACATAGGCTTAGCGTCTGAAAGGGGCTTGTGCCCCCCCCCTTTATTTCGCCAAAATGCAAATTTTTTCTGAATAGATTGCATACTTAAAAAAAAATTAAAATTGATACGTCTGCTATCCTATTTTTTTATATTCAAATCTTTTAACGCTTATTATATATATATATATATATTCATTTAGTTTGACTTCAATGCTTAGTTTGGCTTAGTTTAGAACACATCAGAGATAAAAGGTTACTTTAAAAAAAAAAGATTTTAAATGGTTGACTTAATAATAGTCTGCTTCAAGAAGCTGTTTGGGAATTTTATTCCATGTGCTACCCTCGTGGTTTCTGGTAAAAGCAGCTGTTTGATAAAGCAAGTAAGTGACTATTTTCTTTTTAAAGGAATCGTTTATTACTAATTAATGAATCGGTAAGCACACATTTTCTGAAATGTACTCTACGATAAATTCGGTTTCTCAAAACACGATAGTTTGTTTAATTTAAAATTTGAATTTGAAAACTTGGAAGGAAAAAAGTTCCTTTAAAAATATTCTCTTTCCATTTTTTTCTTCAAATAGCATTTCTCTTAAGATAAATAAAATATTTTTATTTTATGACTACAGAAAAATTATTTCTTTAAATTTTATTAATACATCAATGTCTAGTAACAAAACGAAATTTTATGCATAGTTTTGTTTTTTTAATTATATGGAACTCTTTAAAAGTTAAAACTTCTATGAAAGAAACTCATTACTATACAATCAGTTCTAATTAAGGGAGAAATAAAAGAATATTATGAACTATGGATATTCTTAAGTCAATCTAAACTGTCTCTAAGCTAGCTAAATGCTAAAATTAAAATAAGGAATGGAGTGAAAATTGTTTTAGCGTTCCTCATAATTTCAATTTCGACTTTTTTTTTAGTAATAAGGGTTTTGCTTATTCAACATTTTCCCCCTTTAAATGTTTATTTCTTGTATTTTAAAGTTTATTAATGTAGTGTACACCTTAAATGTGAAAGCTCAAAATTAAAAAATTTTGTTTGGGAAAATCGAAAGTTAAATTGCCTGACGTGAGTGTGACAATCATTTTGTTACCCTCGGCCAAGCATGTAAATATTCAGCGATATCATAAAATCGCGATTAATCTCTCCTCAAACTTTGAAGAAATCCTTAGAAGATGCGAATGAAGGAATCTATTATATTTCATAAGATCTAAATATAATTCAGTTTAATAATATAAATAGGAATTTATGAAACAAAATTTTAAAACTTTTTTTTTCTCTAGTAATGCTTATTTTTATTTAAAAGAAAATTTTATAGTTACATAATTCAAACGCACACATTTAGTGCCTTCTGCTAAAATATTTGACAATTTTTTGAATAATTTGATTATGATTCTTATTCGCATAAATGTCAGTGGTCATAATTATCTAAAACTCAGAGTAAATAGTCTTTCTTTATCAATTTCGGAATGAATACTATCGTTTTAAAATGTCTCTCTACTTGATTTAGAATATTTTCTATTTTTGTATGTCGTTTTAGTTTATTTATTCACTCCCGAGTGTCCATGAAAATCTTCTTTTAAAATTAAGTTTTCTTTTGCTATTCTTAAAAAATGATGCATCCAAACTAAAGATTCCTTTTCGAAACTATAAAAGTCCATATAACATGCGACAACTGCTATTTTTCACTTCCAATTTTGCTTTTGCTTTTTCCCTTGCTTTCTATCCATTCTTTCTATTCTTACTTTCTATTCTTATTTGCTATTTCACTTACTTCCTCTTCATTCTTTCTTTTTATTCTTACTTTCTATTCTTGTTTGCTATTCCACTTACTTTCTATTCTTTCTTTCTATTCTTATTTTCTATTTCAGTTACTTTCTATTCTTTCTTTCTTTCTATTCTTACTTTCGATTCTTATTTGTTATTTCGCTTATTTTCTATTTATCCACTTGGATTAGTCTGCGTAGGGACAGAGGGTGTGCGGTATTGGCCCTCATTAAACAGTTCTACCTTAAAATGCTCGACTTCGCGTGCAGGTCGTCGGGGGCTACCGAAGCAGGGGGGCAAAGCATCAAAATTGGGATGTCATGCCCTCTATGTGATGCAGAGCAGTTTCGTTTTTGGTTTGGCTCTCAAAATTGTTTCGTCAAATGCAAGCTTCAAAGGCTGTTAGAGATGGATATGCATGCCTGTCGGTGATATTGGATAAAGAAAAAGCACTATCAATAGAGCAGGTCGAATAATAGAAAAAGAACCTCCCCGGCAGGTATGTTTAATCCCTCTTAATCTAACTTAATTTTGTAAACTGCTTAATTAAAATTGACTCTAATGTTTATAAAAGATGTCTTGACTAGTAATTTTTCATTTAACAAGATTTGTCTGATTTAAATTTCTTGGATATATTTTAACAAGAAAGGGTAATAATATTAATACGGCCTGTGTAGGGGGCAGGGAACTGTCCTTGCATCAGAAAGGTTCTGGGTACGAATCTCGGGCAAGGCATGGATGTTCTTTCTCTCTCTGTACTATCTGCCGTTACTGTGGGAGCGACGTTGGCCCACCTAATAGGGTGCCCCTGAAAGAGAGGCCAACAAAATCGCCCTGTATATGCCTGAATTGACGGATGTTAACACAGGTAAGTTTGATGTTAATATTAAATAATTTAAACTTCAGCTGTTTTGAGTATCTAGTATATTTTACGTATAAGCAATTATGCCACATTATTTATTACGCAATATTTAGAATCAATGCAGTAATTTGTGTTAGAAACTTGCATATTGTATCTAAAACTGATGTGCATTCCTAATTTCTTTTCCTGAAAATGGATGAATTAATGGCTAGAATGCATTTAAAATTGTAGCGATTTCAAATGTCTATTCAGTGTGAATATTTCGGTAAACATATGAGTTGTAAAAAAAATATATATTTTAAATAAATACAAATGCTGTACAATTAAGGAAACTAAACTCTGGAATAGAAATGTAGGTAGCTAATTTGTATGGTTACTTTTTGAAACTTATTTTAGAATAAGTTCAGAAAAATCAAAATAAATAGCCTCATTTTATTGAGCAATTGATTTAAAATTGTTTTAATAGTATTATGTGAATTTATAATTGTTTTGTTTGAATATTATATTTTCTTCACACTTTTGCTGAAATATTTTGCACTGAAAGTTATTTAAGTTAATTATTTATTCAACTTTGTATTTTTGTACTTTTGTACTATGAAATTCATACTATTAATAGATACTGATATCTAGAAATATGTTTTTAAGTAACAAATTCATGTAACGTTTCATTAAATTATTCAAATAAAACAATTCGTTATTCACATGTTATTTGAATGTTACATTTGATATTTAGAGCATAAATTATTTGTAAAATACTAAAATTTTACTTGGCTTAAAGTTTAATAAGAATTCTCTAATGAAAAGGTTGAAGAATCTTAATAAAGAAATAAAAGCTTATCAATATCTTAAATCGCGATTCAGTTAATTTTAAGGTAAATAAAAAATTTTTTTAAAATATTACGCATCTGAAATTGCGTAAAAATAAAATGTACGAAGATTTTAAAATTCAAAATCGGATAATTTAAGAAAATTTTTTTTATTTGTTTCGTAGTTTAAAAAGCAAGACAGTTAATTTTGAATTCTTTAGTTAAATTTTTAACATTCTTTAAAATTTTGTAAATAGTTACTTGGAAATTTAGTGTAAATACATTGCATAACCGTAAGATTTCAAAGCGTATAAAATTGTTTCACTTTTATTCTCAATCACTTCACTCGTATACTCAAAACAAATTAATTCTAATGAGTTTTGGTATTTCTAAAGTAGGTGGATTTGAATTTTATAAAACCTATCTTAATCTCGAATATTTTTAAACACAGTTTAAGTATAAATATATAAGCGGCCACCACCACATATTTAGGATAAAATTTCTTAGCAATTCCATTTTTTGCACTCTAAGAAGATCTAGTCTTGTGTCTTCCATCTCGCAAGTGGAAATAAAATTTAACTAAAACTTGTTATTAAACTTAAAATCCATATCTTTTGTTAAATATCCTTTGTCATTTCTCAAATTTTTCAATATTCTATCTCAATCTTAATTAGAATTTTTGAAATATCTTCATGTAATGAACAATGTGATTTTTTTTATTCTATACCAATTAAAGTGTTTTGTTAAGAATGATAGAGTAAATACGTGATTGTGTTAACATCAAATGCATTCATATATATTGTAATTCTTAAAATAAAGTGTTAGTCTTATATATTTTGATTTACATTCGTTAAAATTGTAAAACAAAATTGTAATAAAATACTGTGAGTATTGAAAATTGTTTTCTTTTACATTGATTTTTTTAAAATAAAATTTTAACACAGAAATCTATCACTAAGTCAATAAGTTGAAATCACTATATTGGAAGTTATTTAACACTAGAATGACAGGCATTTTTACCTACCTATTTCTACCATTGTAATAATTTTTGATCGCAAAAGCAATGCGCATAAATATTTTTAAAATTCAAATATTCTAAAAATTTAGGAAAGGTCATTTTAAATGCATGCAGAATTTTAAATTTAAGAAAAATGGTCTTTTCAGGAATAATAACATACTCTAGTAGGTATTAGGGCACGATTTGAACTAAAGGTTGCTAAAGGAACTAAGCATTTTTCACAAATAGGTTTAACGAAAATCTGCTTTGTCTGCAAAAAGAACATTGACGTTTAGTTTCAGTTTACAATGAAACTATCCGTTCTTCTGAATATTCTAATCATCATATTTAGTTCAAGCTCAAAATAAAGGGCGTTCAAGAAAACTTATGAAAAGTTACACACTTTAATCATGTCATTTTTTCTAAATTTTTTAAGGTTGGCAAAACTTAAACTGACCCTATTCTAAAAATTGTTCGTGTCGTTTGCAATTGCTGATTTGATGGAACTCAACAAGACTTATACTCATTGAAGAAATTTTCTTTTTCAGGGTAGTTTTTAGGACTGTAAACTGTTAAAAAGTATATAGTTTTGTAGAATACTAAAGAGGCAGACATTTCTTTTTAGTTCACATTGACGTATAATAGCTTTTTGATAATATACTAGAATATATAGAAGATAAAGGCAAGGTTATTCTAACTTTGCTTATGAGTAGAATTTTTCGATATGGTTGCTGGTTCGACTCCCGCTCTGGGCATGGATGTTTCTCTCTATGTGTTGTCCTCTGCTGTGTGTGATTGTGGCCCACCATATGAACTGGTACGTGTGGAGTGGGTACTGCTGCTCGCCTCCGTGACTTAGGTTCACAGGTGCCCACTGGGTAGCGTTAAATGAGCAACACTTTCGGCATCTTCCCAGGTGAAGAACGAAAAGTTCAGTACCTGCCGTTAAAAAAAAAGAACTTTTGGATAATTTATCCATATTGCAACAACTAATGAAATTTCTGGGCCAGGATAGCCTGGTCGGTAGGGCGCTGGTCCCATGTCCGAGAGTTCGTGGGTTCAAACCCCGCCGGCCGAAGACTCCCCGTGTAGTAAAGTGACTGATGCACATTAAATCTGTCGAGTCGCAAAAGTTCTCCATATTCCCATAACAAATCAATTCCTCTGGGGGTACTGGAGACTATCGAGAACCTCTGGGCCGAGTTGGACCGCCTGATTAAGGAGTGTACTACCCGTCCAAAATCGGTGAAGGAACTTGCATGTCTTGTCCAAGCCGAGTGGAAGAAAATACCACTAGCCGTCGCACAAGAACTTGTGGAAAGTATGCCCCGCGAAGGCGAGCGCGAGCGAGCAGGGGGTAAAGCCTCCTAGTATATAGAAATTGACCTGTCCAAAATAATTTTTATTTGTTGTGACAATTCTCAAAAACGATTTTTTAATATTTTTTTATTTTATTTCCAATGCAGCAGGCGATATAGACATTGCCCTAACGCCGTACAGAGATCAAAAGAAAAGAAAAATACAAATACAGAAAGATATGAAATATAGAAAATACAAAAGCAAAACATCAAACACAAAAATTAAATCAAGAACTTAAATTGAACAAAAGTTCTCTGGCCTCCCAGTATCGGGAGAAAATGCAGTTCTTTGTGAGAACTGAACAGTTGAGAAAGATGTTCAGCATTCATGGTCGCACCACTGCGACAGAGGGGCAGGCAGGATTATCCACTATTTTAAGACGGAAAAGATAGACGTATAAGCAATCGTGCTTGGTAGCAAGACGAAAGGCAGCAACAGCACTGCTTCTTGGGCAATCGGGGAGATTAAGGTTGTCATTTCCCCACGATTTTTCTTTTGTTCGTTCTTTTAGCAATGATATATGTGTTGTCTTAATTGCATGATTAACGAAGTGGATTTATAGCTAACCAAGTTATTTGGGGCTTGATTAACAAAGCAACCTTTTTTGGCCAGTGCATCAGCTTTTTCGTTGCCGGGGATACCACAGTGGGATGGGATCCATTGTAAGGCAATCGTTTTATATTTTTCACCCATCTCTGTCATTAAAGAATCTACATTTCACAATGGACAAAGAGCTAGGGGCTTGAGAGTAGTTGGCAATGGCCAGAATCGCAGCTTGGGAATCCGAGATGATGGCAGCTTGATCGAAAAGAGAAGGACGAGCATTTAAATGAGTTGAAGCTACTTTGATTGCCTCAACCTCACCATCAAAAGCGGTCTTGGCTGTTCCCAACAAAAGATAGTGGGAGAAATGCTCACAAAAAATACCAGCGCCGGTAACGCCATCCATCTCAAGCTTTGAGCCATCTGTATATCTGTGCAACCATGCTTCAAGAGGAAAACGGTTGTGGATAGTCTCCATCCCCGCGCTGAACAAAGCTGCTGTACAATCCTCGGCTTTTAAGACAGGAATCATAAGGTCCAGGTGATATAATATTTTGCTAGCTTCCATAGGGTTTAAGGGGGGAGGCAAAGGTTCAATCCGGGAAGGTATATCAAATTCATCCATCACTTTTAATACAGCTTGAAAGGTAGCCGTCCTGAGTCTTCACCCTACAAGGTTCAGACTTGGTCAACATAAACGCTACGATATAGGCGAATTAGTTTCTGATAGAGCTTCAAAGCTGACTTCTTTATTTCATATTGTATAGGTAATTCATTGGTATGTATCAGAAGTGCGTCTGACAGCACCGGTGACAAGACGAAGTGCATTATTTTGCAGTCTTTCCAGTCCATTTATACCTCCCTCAGATACTGTAATAAGAGGAGCGTTACAGTAAGTCATGACAGGTTTTATAAAAGTCTTATAGGTATCAAGTAGAGTTGTGGTAGCACAGCCCCACTTAACTCTTGCGAGGCGTTTAAGGAGTATCATACGCTTCTCAGCCCGTTGCTTGATATATAATTTCCAAGTGAGTTTACGATCGAAAATTACTCCTAAGTGCTTTTAGTACTCTCACTACACGGTAGGGCTATATTGTTATACGATATATGTAGTTGTAATGGTTGGTGACATAATGAAAAGGTTTGGTAGGTTGTTTTCACCGTGTTGACGATCATATTGTTTTCTAAACACCAGGAAAGGAGTCTGGACATGGCGTTACTTTGGGAAATTTCAAGTTTCTCGTTTGCTCTTCTTTTAGGGCTAGATGTCCAAACAAGATCGTCAGCATACATAAGTACACCTACATTTTCATCAAACAAGGATCGTATCAGATCATCAACATACACATATAACAGCGTCCTGGGGAAGACCAGTTTGCAATGTCCTAAAACTAGACTGTGCGGTTCCATATCAAATATTTATAAGACTCTGATCAAGAAAGTCACTGAACCACCGCAGCATGTTACCTGATATATGATTTGTTAATATAATTTTCACAAATTATGTCTACATTTTCACAAAATAGATACCTTTTAAAAAAAAAACCTAGACAGATGAAAATAAATATAGTATTTAGTATAATAGATTTAATTTATTAAATTAAATATTAGAATTTTGAGTGTAATATGCCTTTTGTTATTCATAGATTTATTCTATTTTTATAATTTGATCAAAAATAGTAATGAATGTGAGTTCAATATGTCATTATTTTAAACAAAATATTTGTTATTAATGTATGCATTAGAATTTCTGGCCAATGCAGCTGCTCAATCGAAAATTTTCTAGTCATTAAGTTTTGTTTTTTTCCATACATAAAAAAATATTAACGTTTAGAATTCAGTTTCTAATTTCATGGGTGCCACTCTAGAAAAATTTCAAGACTGAACTTATTTTTTAACCATATAACAAGATCTAGCATTGTTTAAGAGAATTTTTCGAAAATTTTTAACTCACTGACTTCAAAATGTATGATAATGGCTCATATATTATAATCAACTATAAATTTATTAATTTACCTAAAAAAATTTTTTTTCATTTTTTTAATTAATTTTTAAAATTTAGTCTACTGATTTTTTTCTCAAGTCTGATTTCAGTCCCCAGGACTGAAGAGTGGCAACCATGTAATTTTAATTATGCATTTTTATTTTTTAATGTGCTTACTCACATTTTGCATTATCATAAAATTTATAGGGCAACTAACTAGTAAGCTAAATTTATAGTGCAAATTAATAAGGCAAGATGATCATATGGCACCTGGTATATTAACCCATTAACAATTGGTTAATTTTCAAGAAAAAGGTCATAAAAGTGCCTATTTTGCCAAATGCATGTACTTAATTAGTTCAGATATCAAGTTTAAAATAAAGTATCTGCAATTACCTTAAAAAATATTTTGGTGTGTAGAATGAGAAGTAAAATATATTTATGATTTAAATGAGAAATAAAATATATATTTTCCGGGCAAAAGAAATGAATTAGTTTTATTCTTATTGGCCCGTTACAATTGAACATTCCAGCCCTGAAATTTCACGGGAGCGAGAAATAGAGGGCGAAACCTCACTCCTGTCATTTTCACAGGAGTGAGAAGCTGGTAACATATCGACATTAAATTTTAAATTGGGAACTGCCATGTTTGCTTGTAAACATAACTTGAATTATTTTCCTACCAATGTACAATAATTAACTCTGTTAAAAAATTCTAAATTTACTAAAAACTAAATTTATGGAATCTCCAGCCACAACTGTAAATCATGATCCTTTATTCATAAATGGTTGCACCTTTGAAAAGGTTAATGAATTCAAATACCTTGGAACAATGATCAATGACCAAAACAGCATAAAAACAGAAGTAGACAACCGAATTAAAATAGCAAACAAGTTTTTCTTTGGACTAAGAAAGCAATTAAGATCAAGCCTAATCAGTCGAAAAACCAAAATTTAAATTTATAAGACTCTTATTCTACCTGTATTGCTCTATGCAAGTGAAACATGGACACTAAACGCAGACACTCAGCGTACTCTTGGTGTTTTTGAAAGGAAAATCCTTAGAAATATTTTTGGCCCAGTACAGGAAAGAGGCTGTAGGCGAATCAGATACAACTTTGAATTATATAGACTCTATGGACAGCCACAGATAGTGCAGGTCATTCGAAGCAATAGATTAAGATGGCTTGACCCCATCTGGAGAGGTCCAGAAAACAATGCAGTACGAATCGCCACCTTTAAAAATCCTTCTGGATCTCGGGCCAGAGGAAGACCTCCAACTAGATGGCTGGATGACACTACTAAAGATCTTAAAGTAATAAAGATTAACAACTGGTAAAAAATCGCCATGGATAGGAGGAGTTGGAGGCTACGCTGGGTTGAGGCAGCCAAGGCCTGTAAGGGGCTGTCGTGCTGAAGAAAAAATTCTCTGCTTGCTAAATTGAGAGATTTTTATTGCCGAACTTTAGGTATGTAGGGGGTGAAGGAGGTCCAATTTTACAAAATACTCAATTAGCAAATTCTTGGAATGCAATACTCATAACAATTATATATTTATTATAACTATATGTACAATTTACATAACATGAATAATTAGACAATTTTTAAGAATAATGTGCGTACATGACTTTGTTCTAGTATTCTATTAGACACCTGTGTCTGTCTCCCTGGTAACATTTGAATAGATTGGTTCTGAAAATAATAAAATTGTTGTCAGGGATTTTGATAACAAAACTAAAAGGAAGTAAGCTGTTCACTGCACGAAGAGAGGAGGCCATACCGGTTTCGTTGCAAATTCTCCTTCATTACTAATTTGAAATTTAAAGCAAAGAAAAAGTACAGTTATTAGACGCACTATAAGATTCTATGTGAAATTATAAGTGTCAGGTTCAGCTTTATTGTTTTTGCTCGGATGAAACCGGTTTGCATTTTTTATGTTCTTGTATCAGTTAGTTAACATTGTAATGCAATAGGTTAAAAATAAAAACCCATTACATGTATGTTTAAATATAAAATGTATTGCCTATAAACTCGTCATTATTAAATAATTATTATCAGTGAGTCTAATAATTTGATCTAAATATACTACAAATATAATGCTTGATATAATATATCGTCTAATTTAACCAATGGATACACGAACATAAACAAGTGTTAACAGTCTCGTTAAAACAAAAAAGCTGTAAAGTATCACCTGATTATAATTTCACGCAGAATCCTACAGTGCGTCTAATAAATGTGGCCGGGAACTGAAAATTCATGGAAATCTAGTGTAAGTCATGAAGTTTTGATTGCTGGAAAAAAATACTTCAAAATATTAAAATGCAAACAAATTATGAGAAGAGAACTTCTCCGTTGCGTAATCCTAAGTTATTTATTTTATTTTCAGAATTTGAAACTTCACTCTAGGTTCATCAGAACTCACTCTTTATACACTTTAAATTAGTAATGAAGAGAATTAGTGACAAAAATTTTCTCCCGCGGTATGGCATCCTCTTGAGAAAAATGTGTGGCAGAGAAATATTGTACATATTTTGTTTTTATAGAATGCATAAATACTGATGCTATATATAAAATTTATAAGAAAAAAAAATCGTGATTTTTTTTTAAGATTGGATTAAAATATACGCAAAAACACTAGAAACTTGATAAGTAGGTAAAAATTGACTTAATACGAAAGTTGGCACAAATCACCTAACTAAACTTCCCCATTTATTATTTTTTTTAAAAAATAATTTTGAATACATCTTAGTCCCCCCCCCCCATGAAATATTAACACAGAAAAGTATTTCTAACATTAAACTGTGGCTTTGAAGATAACGCATACATGCCCAGTCTCCTCTTTAACTGTATATTCTCAATTTGTTGAAGAAATTTTTAAAAAAAATGCAATAAAATATCTGCTGATTGCATAAGTACTTATCTCATTGCCAGTACTGCAATGGTCGAGCAGTGATGGATCAGGGGATAAAGCGTTCACCTTCCAATGAGGTGAACCCAGGTTTGAATCCCAGAGATAATTGGTTCATCCAAATTCCACATCCGGCCTGCACCGACCACAGTGCTGACGTGAAATATCTTCAGTGGTAGATGGATCACTTATTAGAACCCCCTTGTGTCAGGCTAGCTGTGGGAGGTCCTCGTGGTTTTCCTCTCCAAGTAACTTCAACGCGGGTTAGTTTCATCAAAAAAGTTCTCACGAAGACAAATTTCTCCCAATACTTGACCCAGGAGTTCCCTTATCTCCTGGATTGGGTTCAAAATTACAAGGCTACAGAGTCGAACATCAGTAGCCGTAAACTCATAATCGAGTCGTTTAGTAAAATCTCCGTTATTTTATTTCTCAAATGTTGGCAAGTATGGTAATGCAATAAAACCAGACTGGTAGGATTTTTATTACCTTAGAGTTGTGGTTATTAAATTAATTTTTTTAGAGAAAAAATCCAGATAAGATAATTATTACAGATATGTAAGCATAAAAAACTGCATTGATGTTGGCATTGTTTTTGTATTCTGAAAATTTCTAAAGAATTCTAAAATGTTATTTCAAGCCTGCTGTAATATATCAGGTATTGATGCTCTTTTGCTTGATGCGTATTTACTAAAAATTTCGAAATCCAGGATAGCCTGGTTGGTAGGGCGCTGGGCACAATAGCATGTCTTACACATTAAAATAATTGTTGACATATCTTAAATTGGCAATGTTTGTAAGATTTCCATGTATTAAAATGAAGTTTCATAATTTAAGCTACTTTAAATTACAATACTGAGACAGAGCATCGTAAAATCTTTAGTACTTATGGAGAACGTTATATTGTAAAAGGAATCCTTTTTATTTTATAACAGTTGTTTAACAGCTGATCCAAATTTTGGATTTACGACTACTATTGTTCAACTCCATAGCCTTGTCATTTTGAACCCAATCCAGAAGACTCCGAGATCAAATATTAGGAGAAAATTGCCTTTGTGGTGGACTTTTTGATGGAACCTAACCCGCATTTGCATGGCACGGAGAGGAAGGCCACGAGAACTTCCGACGGCACAGGACTCTAACCCATGATCTGTCTACCACTGAGGATATCTTACGCCAGCACTGTGATCGGTGCGGAATTCGAATCGACGAGTCACACCCCACATTCGAACCCGGTTCACGTCATTGGAAAAGGAACGCTCTATCCTTTGAGCCATCACGGCTCTGTTGCAGAAGATTCCTATATCCACGAATATTTTTTAAAGTATTAAAAAAAAGTGAGTTTATTCAAACTCATAGTGAACAAAGTTTCAAATGCTGAAAATTTTTTTTTAAATAAAGTAAATGAAACAAATTATAACTTTTCAGCATTTCAAACTTCATAATTTACTAAGGATTTGACACTTTAAATTACAAATGAAGGTGAAATAATATATATGCCATGAAAAGTTTCTCTCCTTTACAGACTGAAATTTTACGATTCTCCCATCTTAATTCACAGTGAACAAAATATCTTTTGTCATTAAATATGTTTGGTTTCATTAAAATGTGATAGTTGCCAAACTTTGAAATAGTTTAAATAATAACTAGTTGTTGAATAAGAAAATTATAATTCCCTATAAGTTCATGATGGGTGCAGAATAGAGGCTCACTTTTAGAACTTTGAGCCCCGAGATGTATGTCTGATAATTTCTCTTGTCCTAAGTATGAGGATAACTTATCTTTGAAAATATACACAGGGTATCCGCGCACTTGGAAAGTCATGAATTTCGGTATTGAACAAAATTCGTTATGGAATGTCATGAATTTAACTATTTTGTAAAAAAAATCATGGTAAGTTATGGATTTAGGTCGCCGAAAAATTTTATTTTTAAAATGGAATCCCTCCCCTATTTCGTGATGTTCCGAATATCTGAATTTTTAACAAAATCCCCGCTGTGAGTCATATTTTATAAAAATATAACAAGTTTTCATCATTTTCTTTAAAAATTATGCTGTTCTTTCAAAAAATGAAAGAAAAAACATCATTTCTACAGCGAAGTATCTTTTAAACTTATGTGATTTCAGAATTATTATTATTCATCGTTTTTTTTATTTTATCAATTTAAAATTCTAGCTGAAGCAAGTCGGTCATTGGCAAATTTTTTTAATTCCGAAATGAGAACAGAAAATCAGGAGTATGTCTTTCCTTTCTGATGAACAAGAAAAGTATCTTTAGAATATAATATAACTCTGCAGAAAAAAATTTATTTGCTTTCGTATTTTTTTCAGCTATTTTATTGCTTCAACTATTTCTTTACTCCTTTTTAAATTTAAAATCTATAAATATGAAGATGCAAAGTATAACAGTTTTGGTTATACCTATCATTTTAATTAATGCGATTATAATGCTTTTTAAATGTATTATTCTGTTTTTGTCGGAGAAAATAGTAACTTCGTTAAGTCATGAAAAGTTCTTGGAATTAGACATGGAAAATCATGAATTTGAGAATCTAAAATGTAGCAGATACCCTGTATATAATATGCATGTGATTTTAAATAGAGAAAGAGGGAAAGAATGTTCCACCTTTGCCAACTCTCATAGGCCAAAGGGTGCATTGCTTCACACCAGTCGCAATATATATTTAATGTTACTTATCACTACCAAACTAAATATAATCTCTCACTGTGTTAATAGAATGTCATAACAGACATGTGACTGCAGCAAGAAGAAATTATTTGAAGTTCTTATCAATGTGTTACATTTATAAAATTTAAAAAGACTCATAAATTTTTTTTATTTCTTATCAACACAGGAAAGATCGTATCTATAAAAAAATTACATATTTCTTCTTTTTCGCGCACATTGAAATACGAAATTCAAATTTCCATGTCTTAATACATTAAAAATTAATTCGATATAATTGTAATGAAAGAAAATAGTGGGCGAATCATATTGATTAAAAAATTCTGTTAAAATTGCAACACAATAAAAGTTTGGCATTTCAGAATTATTATTTTTTAGATTATCAGTTTTATACTTTTGTGTTTAGTTCATTAAATTCTGCAAAGTAGAGGAAGAATAACATGCCTGAACTCAGAAACTATT
Organism: Parasteatoda tepidariorum; assembly: GCF_982258835.1. NCBI lineage: Eukaryota > Metazoa > Arthropoda > Arachnida > Araneae > Theridiidae > Parasteatoda > Parasteatoda tepidariorum. Next base: position 3,397,855 of record NC_141757.1, on the reverse strand, counting down.
CTTCTCGTATATTTCAGAGGAGAGATTTTGAAACAAAATTAATCACTAAATTAAAGAAAAATATATTTTTTTCTTTAAAAATTGATTATGCAAAAGCAAAAACTGCTAAAAGTTTTTAACAAATTCAAACTTATTAATCGCTTTTTTGAGGAAAAAAAAAAAAACTATACAAAATCAGGGCTTGGATGATGACCCAAAAATTTCTTGAAATATTTAATTTTATGTGACATTTAAGAGTGGATTAATTATGAAAAACAAATCTTGAACTGAAATCAATAAAATTTCTTAAATATTCTGCAAAGCTATAAAAATATTATTTGATGCATTAAGTGGTCACTCACCACTACATTCTTGATTGGAGGGTGTAATGATTTCTTGTATTAACTGCTGTACACACAAATGAATATAAATATATTGATCCTAAAAGAAAAAAGTATCATATGATTTATGCTAATTAAAAGCATTTTAAGTTTTTTTTTAAAGTAATAAAAACTTAATAACATTACATAATTTTTTGTAATATTCAATCATGGTGTGGTAGCATTTTTTAAAAGCCCTTAAATGTGCTTTTCTCATTAGGTGTTTTTACAAGTTAAGCTTAATTTTCCTTTTTCGAAAATGAGTGCGTGCTTTTCACAGTGTTCTATTCAACGCTTTCACAATTCATTCAACCATAATCCATTTCGGCATACCGTCATTCCATAGCGTATGAAAGCGCCAATCATTTTACATGTTTGATGAAATACTTGCGAATGCGCATCGACTGAGCTGAGTTCTGTGAGATTCTTGCACTCTCCTGTGCAACTCTGTTGTATTTTGCAACATATTCTCCATTTCAGGTTTTATTTTCCACCCTCTGAAATTGAACCGAGAAATCTCTCGATCATTTTATGGTGGCTAATATAATCAAGAAAAGAGTTCTTTGTCAAAAACTAGTTATTTTATTATGATCATGTAAAGACTGAAAATTATTTTGCATTTTGTTCATGTATATAGTGCTTAAAAATATTTTAGAGTGCTTAAAATGTACTCAAAAGGTGCATATTTTTTGATGAAAGATTTGGCTAGGCACCCTGTTAAGGCATTTTATTTATCCATTTATACACAAATCCCTTCTAAATTGGGAATAAAATTCATTTTACCGATCTAACCTAGTCTATATTTATTTTCATTAAAACTAATGTAAAACATAGGTCATCAGATTTATTTTCAATTGATCCATTGCATTGTAGGAAATGTATCATATCAGATACATTAAACAACAAAAAAGAGGATTTATTATTTTTTTGTGAGGTGGGGGGGGGGATCGAAGACTTTTTGCTTAGCAAAATAAGCTATGAAACAATTAAAATTTCCTTTAAGTATTATCAAATGATTTTCCAGATTGAGTAATGCTTATGAAAGGTGTCCCATAATTGACACAAGATTTGAATTTACAGTCATTTTTGACGTAAATAGATGACAGCCCTGAAAAAAGAACATCAGACAGCTGAGAATTATATGAAACAATGTGATTTCAACAATTACAACAATTTAATTACTGCATGAGACTTTTCTTGGTTGTGTACTCTCTCGTTTCGGTGATCAGAATTGGCTACTCTAGATCATGTGACTTAACGCCATTAGATTTCTTCTTATGGGGTTACTTGAAGTCAAAGGTCTATGTCAACAAGCCCACAACCAACTGTGCATTACAAGAGGAAGTTAAACATTGCATCAACGAAATTCAGCCACAATTATAAAGAAAATTTTGACAAAAGAGTGTGTATGCACCAGCAAAGCCGTGAAGGCCATTTGACTGATGTGTCATTCCATAAATAATCCTATCCTATGTACTTTATGATTCAATAAAAAAAATAACTATCTAAAGACTCAAAACTGTGTTATCTATTTAATTCAAACCTTGCGCTAATTTTGGAACACCCCTTATGTTATGTTTACTTGTATCTATACACATATTAATAATACATGAATAAAGAGGCAAGTTACTCTAAAGTAAATAATTAAAGCGATGAAATACCTCAGTTTGTACCATGTTTATTCTATGTTGCCGGAGTTCCATGACGGTTTCAAATATATTGATGTCATCATTGTGCTTCAGGTTTTGTGCAAGTCTGTCGACAACGATGAAAGTACCTGTTCGACCTACGCCAGCACTGACAAAATAAATCAATAATATTTTTATCAGTTGTCTAAAACAACTTCAACAACAATAATATTCACAAAAGAGTGCTTTACAAAATATTATATTGTAAAATACCAGTGATATCAGAGTTTAACAAACGCTTCCCTTATTTTAGAATCAGTTTTGTCACAAACTAATTAAATTAAAAATACTTTTTTCTTAATAAGAAGAACAAAAACAAGAGCAGTAGCAGATTCCACTCAAATACCATATATTTTGAAGAATGCAATTCCAAAATGTTCTGAATATAATTTATTCTGAATGTAAACAAATTTTAAATGTAAACAAATAAGAAAAATTTTAATTGAATTCCTACTTAGGTCAATAAATAAAAAAATTAATTTAGTCACTTTTTATTACATAATTAAAAATTTTTCTACCATATAAAACTATAATTAATGAATTAATATTTGAAAAAACTGTATTAACATCAAGTATCATCCAATACAAGTTTTAAAAAAAAATGGATGAACAAAAAGTATTTTATTAAATTTGAACAAGATATAGGGAGAGTTTGAACTAATAGCAAGAATTGAAAAAAGGGTCACCTGCAGTGGACAACAATAGGTCCAGGCCTGATTCTTGGGAGATGGTCTCTGACAGCTGTCACAAAGTTTATCAAGTCTTCAGGACGCTCAGGGCAACCAAAGTCTGGCCAATGAGTAAAGTGCATTTGTTTAACCATTCTCTGCTGAGAGCCCTACAATATAAAATAAGCATTAACTGTGTATTGCCTAAATTGTTCTTAGTTAATTTATACAATAAATTATTGTCTAAAAAATGACACCATTTATATTGCTAATTTTATACATTATAGGACAGGGGTGGCGAACCTTTATACACCAACGTGCCATTTTTTCTAAAAAATTGCTTGATGAGGTCATAGACGTGCCATCAAATAATTTTGACATCGTGATTATTGGGAAAATAATAATACTAAATACTATCAACTCAAAACTCTTTATTTATGTAGAAAAAAAAACATTTTGCAATGTCTCATCAGTTATACGCGGAATTCAACTTGAAGGAATATCAGTGTGACTTCTGTTGTTGTAGATTAGATGACAAATAACTTATATTAGGTTGTAAGATGTTAGTTTAAGCAGGACTGTTAATTTTTTTGCTAGTTATTTATTGTTAGCTTGTTTTTTATAGTAATTAATTGGTTTTTTTCAGCATTAATTGTTAATTTTTTATTAATAATTGTTTAGTACTTTGTATGTTTTATGTGAATTTTAATTTAATTGTTACACATGCTTCATAGTGTAATACCATTTGTGTAATAGCAAATGTGATCAGTGGCGTGCCCGAAGTATTGTGTCGGGTGCCATAAATGGCACGCGTGCCATTGGTTCACCATCCCTGTTATAGGATATTAGTAGCAATATTTTGTTGTATCATCGAGCTAAAATAATAATTATCTTCACGCTAATGCAGTTTAAAAATTTGGCATTCATTAAAGGTGAACTTTTGAAAATGTTTTGATAGGTATTTGATAAAAAATATTTTTAATGAAGTGCTAGGAAATTTGTGTTAGATAATTTTTTATGCATCTCATAAATTTTTTTTTTTATTTTTTTTTTATGAAACTAACCAAAGTAACCTTTCATTTATAAAACCTACTTTATACTTAATTATGTTTAAAAGGAATCTCAGCTTAAGAAAATAATAAACAATTATATAAAATCTTTTTTTTATTTTTTTATGTTGAGCATTATCAAGATTCTCAGTTGATTTCAGAAATAAAATTACTTTACTTATCAAGGTTTTTCATGAAACTTTAATGTAATTTCAAATAACATGTTTGTTTAATTATATACAGCAATATTTCATCAGAAATGCAATATTTTTTTATTCAATAAACAACAAAACATACTTTTTAATAGTAAGTACGCCAATCATTAAAATTTGTAAAAAATAAAACTTCACTAAATGAAAGTTGAACTTATAAATTTTATAGTACTCTAGATAGAAGCATACTGTGCAGAGTCTAAGAAATTAAAAAAGGAAAAAAAAAGAATTAATTAATAGTCATATAATTAGCCATCATATATCTAACTTGTAATTAAGAATTAATTTATTCAGAAAGCTTAACTTTTAAAAACTCAAAATCATTGAACTACAAATAAGGTAATACTTAAGAACAAACTTAGGCAAGGAACGAGCAAAGAGTATTTTTTACAGGATATAAAAATACAGCTTCCAACAAGGATACGAAAAAATCCAGTAGATTTTAAGAAATATAAATTTTATGATAATTGCTGCATCATGTACTAAATATTTTACAGATAGGGAATTTTATTGATTAGTCATCAAAATAGAAAAACTGTAATATTTTCCAGTTATGATTGACATTAAACATACCTGAAATGTTATATATAATATTTACTAATAATTTGGATTATTAATAGGCATTCAATTCATCAAAGATAGTTAAAAGATTTTTCAAATTAATTTAAAAAGAGATTTCTGAATAAAAATAAACTGAACATTTTGAACAAAAAAAAGTGTTGAATTGATATCTATAAATGAGATCTGCTTCATTATGTATTAGTAATACTTTTTTAAAAATTCAAGCAAGCAAGCAATAATCTGTATAAAAATTCTATTTCAATATGAAATTTTTTTGGGAAACTTTAGGAATTTTTCTAAAATGTACAAAAACTAGGAGAATTTTAATTAAACCAGTGGACCAGGAGAAATTGGCAAAATCCAGCAGGTTACTGGAAAAACCAGTAGAGTTGGCAGCTATAAAAATAGATGTTACATCATTGGTTACTTATTGCTAACCTCAATTATGAAATTTGTTAATTTTCATGTTTCTTGTAAACAAAATTTGAGTTTTGATCAAAAGTTGCATTATTCTCTCCAGAATCACTGAATTCCCTGTCAATTCCAAATTTTCACGACCCCTTGGGAGCCGTGTTCATTAAAAAAATTTTAAATTCAAGTTACTTGAAGTAACAATTCGCATTTTTAAAAAAATATTTATTACCAGTTGCAGATGAAAGACCCTTATGATGTAAGATGAAAGCATAGACTCTGATATCAGCTTCACTTGTATATCTCCATAGTATTTGGGCTCTTTCTCATCTGGCCAGTATTTTTCACACTTCACCTTTCCACGTTCCATCAGCTGGGTCAGCATCACAATCATTGTGGTCGATTGCTCCCAAATCATTCGCCAAAAATCATCCACTGTATTTGCCAATGGGCCTTGACTAGCAATGTATTCACGCAGACTAGAATCACCCTGGAAAATATTTATCTTTCTTCAGCAAAAATCATGAATTAAAAATAAAATAGTCACATTTTTTCCAACAAAGCCAAAGTGTTATTGTGGTTGTGGTGAGCGTTTTAAATTAATTAGTGGATTTGTACATGGTGCATTATTTTAGTTTCAAGCATATTTTTGGTTGTGATATAGTGATAATTATCTCAGAGAAATGAATAAAAGCGTTTAAGAAAAATTTGATTTATTAAGTAAATATTAGTAGATTAAAAATGGCCATAACTAAAATATAAAAATTAAGAAAAACCCCTTAAAGGGATCAAGAAAAAAATGATTCTGTTAAGATTGATATTCCACGGTTTGAACTGGAATGCCCAAAAGGGTGCCCTCAGTCACCAGAAATTGAAAGTGAATGTATTGTTCCCAACAGACAGTGAGGAGCCTGGGAAGATATCTATGTTTGGCGATTTATTGAAAGATAATAGAGCCAAAAATAAAGTCAACTCCCATAATCAATATTAGATTTGAAAATACTTAAGCCTTTGTGAATTGCCAACAAGACTGTGAGAATCAGTATAAACATATAACTGAAACGTATTTGTGGTAAGAAATGAAGAATAAAGAGTTATAAATAGATTTTCGGTTTTGATTAATCGCAACAGTGAATTAATGAGTCTTACATTAGTATTGAAATACAAAGTTAGCCGTTACATTGATTGATAAGAATGAATAAAATATTTTATACTCGCTTTTTATAAATTGTAATAAAAATTAAAAAAATAAGCTTAAGAAATTAAGGAAATTTTAAAAGCTAGGAAATATATAATGCCAATACGACACCACAGTTATCAATACTTAATTGAATAGCTTAAATAGTTAATGTTTCATACTAAAGGGTTAAAATTATTTAATTACAAACTAAACACTGAATAAATGAAATAGTTATTTTTGTTCAAACTCAACACCCTCATGTTAACTAAGGATAGGAAGGCAATTTGTTAATTAGACTTAAAATGAAGAATATATTAATTACAATAAGAAAACATAAAAAAAAAAAAAATTGGGGGTTATGCGGGACAGAACAATAAGTTTTGAAATCACTCTTGCTTAAATAAATATGAAACTAAATGGGTATTATTTAAACATGCTTATCAAAAAACATTTTTTTTTTTACAATACAGCTAATGGAGAATTATTATTCAAAAGTTTCATGTCACTATTATACGCTTTTAATTTCTTCCTTTTATTTTCTTTCTAGATTGATGAAATATAATAATTTACAAGTAGTATACCCCTTTCATTATTTCCTTTTTTAAAAAAACCCCGACATTTATATTATATTTAAATGCTGATTTAGATTTTGCAAATTGCGTGATAGAAAAGTTTTGGCAGTCTGGTAATTTTTCAATTTTCTTAAAAAATAACCAAAAAGGATCCCTTTTAAATAAATGAATAAATAAAAAGTTTACAGTAAAAAAGGGAAAAACATAACATGATAGCAATAATTTTTTTAATATATATTTTCTTCCTATATTTTTCTTTATGAAAAAGTAATTTCACCTTTCAATTGATTATTTTTTGTTGGATTTTACTTCTTTTAAGTTTTGTACCAAGCAATAAACTGAATAAAAAATCTTTCATGGAATTTACAGTATTAGAAAAAATAAATGAACAAAAATGGAATTCTGTAGTCCTTTTGAAAATCCAATAAAGTTATAAGCATTTTTAAAGAATGCAAATACTTACAATGATGTAGTTTGCATTGATAAAATCAGATGCAGGTTCATCCCCAAGGGGTAGCAGCTTTACTCGTGAATGATCATCTGAAAATAATAAAAAAATGATCGATTCAATGCCTAAACAGAATTAATAAATGTTTAGCATTCCTATTTAAATTAAGAGTAACATTCTATATAAAACTCAACATTAATGAATGCGTAAATTAGTGATATTAAGTTAGGCAATATTTTAACAGTATTAAAAGAATATATAGTTTTAAACAACAGATACTGAATACTATTATAGCTTACAATTAAGGGATTATAAATTTATTGCATTTAAAGCATATATTTTGACAAGAATGCACGGAGAAAAAGTGAAATTTTTACAAAGAATTAATGTAGTACACAAAATAATAAATAAATTTGCAATATGCAAAAATAGTAAATAAATTTATCATATGCAACTCTCTTTGAATTATTACTCCGAGTTCACAAATTTTTTATTTTGCAGATTTACTACAGCGTTTGATAAAATACATAGAATAAGATCTATTTTTGCAGCCAAAATCCACCTTCAGTTTATTAAGCATTAACTATTTTTGAGTATTTTTTGTTTTATTTTATTCATTGAAATGCATTTTAGTGAACTTGGTTAAGAAATTTTCAGTTCTTACATGGAAATATATTCATCCATCTATTTTTATGACGATTTTCGTCCATTTCAGCGGCAGTGCAAGGCAATTTTGGACTGTCGTGTTTCAAAGTCTGTAATATGAAGAAAATAAAAATGAATGAATTCCTATGAAACTAAAATATGCATAAAATAAAAATTATAAATTAAAAAGGAGTGGCACATAGCAAAGAGGCTGTTAAATACAAGAAAAATATTGTACGAGAGTGGCCTTTCCATTTTAACAACCACTTCTATGCAGTTTCTGGATAAAAATGGAAGAAAAAAAGCTTTAAAAATAATATTATTTCATCAGGATTGTGAAAAATCTTTTTTTAAGTTCACTCATGGAATTCAAGTGATAACAGTTAGAATCAAGAATCTCAAGAATTTAAACTTTAACTGCTTCCCTGCTTATCGAAAGTAAACTTGGGTATCGACTAGGACTGGGCGATATTAGAAATTATATATCGTGATATATCGTCAGTTTTGCATCGCGATATAGCGATGTATCGCGATATAGTATTTTTGAATTTCATTTACTTTAAGGCACAGAAAGTCAGATTTCTATCAAGACTTAATACGCATATTGATTTAAATCAATTTATAAATTTGAAAATATATATGTTTTGCTAAAGAAAGATATTAAATAAATTGACTAAGATGTACAAATCTTACTTAAAATATTTATTGAAAAAATGTGTGTAGATACAGAATGAAATATTTGCACTTCTTTATCGTTTATAAGGTATAAGCAGTCTTAATTTAAGTTAACCCCTAAAACACCCTTAATGAAAAAAAATATTGTTATTAAACAAAAGCTGATTTTAAAATTTCAAAATATATTTTAATTAAAATAAAAGTTAGATTGACTAAAAGCCGAAGTTTAAAATTAAAAATGTTCGAATTTTAAACTAAAAAGTAAACATAAGATTTGTAATAATTTCTTAAATGTTTCGTTCTCTGAAAGATTTCTCAGTTTAAAAATAAAAAGGGAATTTTATAAAGATATCTAGCTGAAATTATTGAAAGAAAATTTAAAAAATTAAAAAAAAAGTTTGTTAAGAAATTCATTATACACTTAAAACAAAGTGTTAAAAATATTTTTTTTTTTTTAAAAAGAAACTTTTTTTAACAAATCAATATTTGCTTGTACTATTATGCGTAAATAATTACAGAATTATTAAGTTCGATCGTAATGTTCAAATTCTTAATGAAGAAGTAAACACAAGTTTTGTTATATTTTCTAAAAATGATCACGCAAATAACAAAAGATTTCTTAGTTTAAAAATAAAAAAATAAATAAAAGTGAAATTTATCAATATATTTACCTAACAGCATAGGAACAAAAGTTTTGTCAGAAAATAAATAAAAAACTTACCTAATTAATGAAGAAACTTTTCTTTATAAATTCTTTTCAATAATAGATTGCGTTCAGAACAAGGTTACGACGGCGATCACGAAGTTAATCCCATTGAAAATAATCTACAAGAAACGATTTCAAATCGCGAAGGTGCGAAAACGAACATGTGATATAACGATATAAGGTCTCAAAAGTGATTCTGATTCTACCGCTCATCAGTCAAGGCCGTCTCAACATAACGAAACAATATCGTCTTCCACAGCGCGAGTTGGCATCGGAACGTAAGAGAAAGTCCTTGCGTGTATCGCTATATCGTTAAATCGTTTTCTTCACTCGACGGCTTAAATCAGATTTCTGATGCATCGCTTGGAATGAAAGTTGCTGTATCGGTTTGCCGATATAGGCGTTAAATCGATATGTCGCGATATATCGATTTATAGCCCAGTCCTAGTATCGACATATTACAAACATTCATTATCTTGAGAAAACTTGGGTGTAGCAAAATTTTTCATTAAGTTTTGTTTTATTGTGTTCTTACTCCAGTGGAGGCAATAAATGATAACCTGTTCTGATTGAAAGTTTTCAAAGTTTTGTTTGGCAGTTTTGCTGTTGGATGGCGGGAATGCTCACGTCTTTTGTACAATTGTATTTATGATGGTTGCTGGAATTACAAAGAAAAAAAATGGTGTATCACTTCATTGGCGTTTGGAAAGTGTCACTTTGTGTTGTCCCTCGTTTTAAAAACTATCATACAAAGACTAATATTTAACATTTTTTCTCTTACCCGAGATAACTCGGAATAGTAAACTGGTGGTAACATGTCACAATAAAAAATATTTAAAACAGGGGGAGTTCTTACTGCAGCCAAACTATAATTACTATATGATCGGAATCTGAGGCATAAAATTTTTTATAGTGGTTTAAATTGAAATACACATTTAAATAGTTCTCAAAAATTCACACCTGAAAAAAGAAATTGAAACAAATTTCTCATGCAACTGCAATTTTGCTGAATATTTATTCTTAAATTAGCTAAATTTAAATTGATGAAAATTCATGTCAGGGAGGATTTTTTTCAGATTTCCAATTACTGAAGACCCCCATTCCCTGCACCTGCAATTCCCTAGTATAAAACTTTTTCATAGAGTTACCTTTCAATTTTTTTTAGCCTACCTACAAGACTATAAAAATATTCTATAAAAAAAGAAAGAAATTAAAATTCAGCAGTATGTTTGAAAGTGTTATAACTATAACAAAAGAATGGTTTACCTCAAACTCTTCAGAAAATTTCAAATGAGAATCAGACAGCATAATTCGTACATGTTCACAGAAATTTTGAATCTTAATACACCTGAAACAAACATTTTCATTGAGACAGTTAACTTGGAAAAAGATGAAGAAAAGAACTGTTCAAAGTGCTAAATCAGATTAGAAATTGTAAGATTATCAAAAAGCACACAAATAATATAAATGAACACTTTCTTTCTCTATCTTAAAATTTTAAGCATTCTACAATATTGATAAGATTTATTAGCATTAAAAGAAATAATTTATTTAAACTATTTCTTAATCAAATTAAATGGAAGTTATTACAAAACTTACAATAAGGAGTCATTAAAATTTTACTTAAGCACCTAATTAAGGAAGGGGTGTCACTCACTCTTCAGTCCTAAGGACTGAAATCAGTCTTAAAAAAGGATCCACTAGACTAAATTCAGTCCTCCACACATTTCATTTATTAAATTGAGTTTTCAAAAAAAAATTTTTTTTCCTTATAAATTCCCTTATTATTTTTTTAAAAAAATTCAGTTAAAATAAAAAAAAATAAAAAATTATTTGTGTTTAAAACATTGTTATTTTCATATTGAATGTTAATGACTGAACTTCTGTAAATAAAATTTGTATAATTAAATCAGAATCCATTTGAGTTTAAATTGTGTTTCTTGAAAGCCACATGGGTTTTCCACAAATTTCCTTTTGTGTCACAAAACAAAATTTTAAAACAAATGATAGTACCCTAAAATGATGGTCCAGACAACAAAATTTGATGATATTAGGAAATAAAACATAATTTAATAGGGTGCGGTCCTATATGATGCTGGTGTCATTTTTAATTTATCTTGTTTAATAATACAAAATTAAATATGTGGAAAATCCATTATCATTCAACAAAAATTACTTTGAAAATTGCTAGAAACTTTTTCAATTTTCAAGATATTCAAATCAGTCTTTTTATTTTCATTAGTTACCAAATACGATTCAAGACAAAATTTATGAAAAAAATTGTTTTAAATATTTCTCGTGCATGCACAGTCAGAAAATATTAGTTTAAATGCTCATATCTTGTGTAATTTTTCATTTTTTTTCGAATTTTAAAACAATATTTTCATTATTAATTAAAAATTAGTCTAAAAATTTTATTTAATTTTATTGAATATTTCTGGAGTTATAGTAAACAAAAGTCAACGTAAGACAATTTTTTTTTAAAAAATAAAAATGTCCATATTTCCATAAATATTTAAGCAAATATAAAATAAAAATGTCCATATTTCCATAAATACTTAAGCAAATTTACAAATTTTGTGTAGTTATTTCACATAATAATCAACATAAATGACACGAGTTACAAGCTTATTGCTGTATTTTTATTTTGTCACAGGGTGTTCAAAAAACTTTATTTTTCATTTGTAATTTATATCTGATCCCTTTTACCTCTTAAAGCTTTAAACTTTATTGATATGCTTGAGAAATTGCACGACTCAAACACTTTTAAAGCTTGAAAATAATTTCCTAAGTATTTCTTGAGGAATATGAAGAGCTATTATAGAAGTATTTCCAACCCCTGCATGCCCAGTGGCAGAACAGCAGCGACATTGTTGCAGAACGTTACAGAGTTCTTACAGAAAGATTTCACTTTTCTTTTCCACAGAAATTTACACACAATATTTGAATTGGGCATTTAGATAATTACTTTTTGACATGGTCAATTTACGGCGATAGTATCGTAAATCGATGTAATTTTTCGATTGTATTTTTGGCAGTTACTGATATTGATTTTCACATGGTTTATAAATATCTCAATATATTTTAAACAATATGGAAAATTCGAATCGTGCATTTGAGTATTTACTTATAAGGCATGCTATTTATTTCAAAATAGTTTTTGAATCCGATATTTTTTATACAATATTATTTAATACAGCAACCTAATCTCGAAACGAAACACACATTAGAGAAGTCCGATTCGTCTGATTTCTTCCTCTATCTTTTTTTTCGGCAATTACTATTACGGATTTCATCATTTTTAATTATATTTTTAAATGTGATGATTATTTACAAAATGCGAAGAAGGAAATAATTTGTGTAGTCCCCCCAACAAAATGCAAGAATATCACCCATAATATTACAATAAAAATTTATTACGTGTTCAATTAAAACAAAAATATACGATATTATTTTTGTAAACAGCGCTTTTGTTATTTTAAATTGGTAACATATATCTTTATTATTATTAAAAGTATCTTTCAGAAAGATATTAGTGCTAGAGAGTTTTGTTGCAGATAGTTCAAGAAAATTCTGCCACATGGACCTTGAATAATCTAAGGTAACCTTTTGTTAACCTAGTAACTCAATTAAACTGATCTGAACCCAATTTCATTTTCTTAAATTGACTCCTAGTAACAAACAGTATAAAATAATGTACAAAAGAAAAAACTAAACAATATATATTCAAACTAAACATATAAAAAATCATTTTAAACTGTTAAATTTCATGTACTAAAAATCCAAACAGAGCAAATCATTTTTAATAAAATACAAAACGAATTAACAGTTAAAAAAATCACTCACCGGCCATGTTGATAAGTTTCTAATTCGACACCAGTTTCTGGTTGTGACGTGGCAAGGGTTGGACGTACAAATCGTGATCTAAAATATAAAAGATTTTTCAATACATTATTATCTAAAAAGAAAAACAAAAATAAGAATCATCTTAAATGCAGTTACAAAATATGAAAAACACTAGTACCTGGTAAACTATACTATTATAACAGAGTGTGTAGCTAAATCTCAACAAAAAATAAGCACCTTTTAAGCACTCAAAAAATATTTTTTAAGCACAATATACATTAACAAAATGCAAAATAATTTTCAAAAACTTTATATGAACATGTTCATGATAAAATAACTAGTTTTTGACAAATAACTCTTTTCTTGCAATAATCTTCAGTAGATGCACATGTGGATTCCCAAGTATTTCATCAAACATGTAAAATGCTTTCATATGCTATGGACCAACGGTAAGCAGAAATAGATTGAGGTTGAACTAATTGTTAAAATGTTGAATAGTACAATGTGAAAAGCACGCTTTTGCACAATAAGTGGGAAAAATCAACAGGCATTCGAAAAAGGAAAATTAAGCACTTTTTAAAAACTCAATGAAAAAAGCAATTTTAAGGGTTTTTAAAAAACGAAAATCGAAAATAAGCACCTTTAAGCACTTTTTAAAAACGCTACACACCATGTATAAAGTGTTTCAGTAGAGAAAAGAATTAACAAACATCTAACTCATTTATTATTTTGCACTTAGTTACAATAAAAAGTATAATTTATAATCAAGCTAAATATAATGAATTTTTTTTTTATGTATATATTTTTTTTAAAACAATTCAGACATTTTAAAAGTTAATAAAACTACATTTGTGCAATTAGTTTTACTTTCTAATAATAAAAGATAGATTTTATATGACGTGCTATACATGATCTGGTTAGCTAATTATTAGTCAGTTAAAAAAAATTTCTTCTTTGCTACTGACTCTGCAGCCCGTTGCAGGTAGAGACCTTTTTTAAGATCTTTTTCTATTTTGCTCTCTTCTTTGTTGATAGTTTAGTTTGGTTCTAATTATTTACATTTCCAACAACTATATTCATAATATTTGTTATAAAAGTAGTTCTGTTGTTAAAATTGTTAGTCTGTGAAAAAAGATTTTTCTTAACAATGAAAAGTAAATATTGCAATACCCACTTCACAATTTTAACCTTGATTGGTGCCATGATTTTTGTATGAATGTAAAACTTTATTCAATTCCTACTATTAGTTGACACTCTCCCTATATCTTGTTCACATTTTCAATCGTTAATAAAATACTTTTCATGCATCCACTCAACTACAAATACATTTTTACAAACTTGTTGTGGAATGACACTTGATGTTAATGCAGTTTTATTTCAAATATTAATTCATTCATTGCAATTATTTAATAAAAAGAAACGTTTTTATAATACTTGTTTTTACTCCTACAGCTTCCCTAAATTTTGCTTAAGAGATAAATATATTTATTAACTCTTAAAAAAAAATTTTTTTTTAAAAAGTCAGAAATTTATCATTTAAAATATTTAAATATTGTTCACTTTTCATTGCCTTTCAACTTGTTTTATTAAGAAGTTTTAAATATAATATTTTAAAGGTACAATACCAAAATACAATTAACTTCGACTGTCCTATTTAAAATTGTAAAAACGTGTTCTCCGATTTGATTTTGAAAATTGTTTATTCCGAAATAGTTGAGCAAAAAGTCAAGGCAATTCAAAAATGATACTTGTACCTATTTTATATTGTTACTTGTGCCACTTTATTTTATAACCATTTTTGAATAGCCAACCCATTTTTTGGGGGGTTTACGACTACTAATGTTCAACTTCGTAGCCTTATAATTTTAAACCCAATTCAGAAGACATAGGAACTTCTGAATCAAGCATTTGGGAAAAATCTGCCTTGGTGGAGAACTTTTCGAAGGAACTAACCTGCAATTGCATTACATGGAGAGGAAAACCACAAAAACCTCCCATGGTTAGCCTGATACCAAGGGGATTATAATCTGTATACCACTGGGGATATTTTATGTCAGCACTGTGGTCAGTGCAAGCTGGGTGTGGAATTCGTATTAACCTGCCAAGCCTGGGATTCGAAGCCGGCTCACATTGGAAAGCAAACACTCTATCTACCACGGCTCTACTCATGCCAATTGTAGATACCACAAAGCATGTTTGAAATCAAGTGAATTTTTAAGGTAGAGGGTACGTTCCTTGTTATTTCAGCGACGCCATCTATGGCCAAGAATACGACTTCAGCCATTCACACGATAATGATATTAATAATTATTATTTTCATCAAAATTTAAATAAAAATGTTTCCAAAATTGGTCATTAGGTACTTTTAAGTAATTTTCAATGACTTAAAACTCATAGTTATAGACATGTATCATTACAAAAATATTAAAAATAGTAAAAATGAGACAATTTTTTTTATTACTTTTATTTTCACATTAAAAATATTTTGACTTGTGAAGACTTGACTATTTTCTTATGTTTAGACATATCCCTCGTGGCAGAATTGCAGCGACACGACGACATTGTCACAGAAGGTTACAGAGTTCTTGAAGAAAGTTTTCTGTTCTACAGAATTTCACACATAAAATTTGATTCATACATTTAAATAAACACTTTTTTGCTCGCTCGATTTATGCTGATAGTATCGTACATCGATATAATGTTTCGATTGTATTTTTGGCAATTATTGATATTGACTCCACGTGATTTTTAAATAGTCAAATATATTTCATACAGTATGAGAAATTCGAATTGTGCATTTGAGTATTAACTGTAGAAGGCAATGAATTTATTTATTTCTTGGTTGTTCTTGCTATTGATTTCTCCATAGTTTTTAAATCCGATGTTTTTATACTATGTTATCTAATCCCGAAACGCATTTAAGTAATCCTTTTTTGAGGAATCCGATTCGTGTGATTTTCTCGTTGAACTGCTACTACGGCAATTACTACTACGGATTTCATGACTTTAATTTTTTTTCTTTTTATTGTGATGATTATTTGCAAAATGCGAAGAAGAAAATAATTGTGTTTCCCTCCTCAACAAAATGCTAGAATATCAACCATGATATAAGAATAAAAAAATATTACATGTTTAATTAAAAAAATTATATATATATATATATATATATATATATATATATATATATATATATATATATATATTGTAAACACAGCAATTACAAAACAAGCAATTAGGAATCTGTTATTGTTAAATAGGTACATTGTGTAAATAAAGTCAAGGTGCACTTTTGATCAGTTTACTATCAAAAGTGTACCATGATTTTAAGGACATACTGTATTGTATAACAATAGGTATCTGTCAAGATCTACAAATTTTTTTATTTAAATATTATTCTTAACTGTACATTAAAAAAACACACACTTGAATTAAGAAAATTAATTAAGTTGAATAAGTAAAAATTAGTAATACAGTCAAACCCCGCTATAGTGAACACGGTTTATAGTGAACTCCAGAATATAGTGAACGTAATGTTTGGTCCCGTGTCTTACTATACATGTATAATGTTAATTTTTGTGGATATAGTGAACCAAAAAAAAAGAGCAAGTTGGATATAATGAACTTTTTACTGTCTTTGACTGATTTTCCTCTTCATTTTTTTTGTAATAATTTTGAAATTTACTCTTCGAAATAAATTCAAATAACGATTTTTAAAACCATCTATAGAGGAGAATGTAACATTAAGCATTTTTTAATTGTTTGCTTCTTTTATCTCCCTCTCCCATCCCTAAACAAACCAAGCAGATGTTTTCAACTCTCAGATCAGTTAAAAAAAACTCTCAGATCAGTTAAAAAAAGCCTGCAAACAAGTGTCTCAAATTTAACTATAGTGAGCTGTAAACGTAAAACATTCTACATTGATGATAAAATGGGCATAATCAGAAAAATTTAAAATGGATGTAATCAAGCTGATATTCGCAGGGAATATAAATAATCCAAATCTACAGTTTATAACATATGGAAAAATAGGCATTTAATAATTTCTGCTCATGAAAAAAATTTTGATGGCATAAAAAAGTTTAGAAAAGCAGATCACAAGGATGTTGAAGAAGCATTACTGAAGTGGTTCAGCATTCAAAGAAGCCGTAATCTCCCAGTATCTGGACAAATGCTTCAAGTCAAAGCCGATGAATTTGCTAAGCGATTTCATGAGACTATTTTTGCGTGCTCGAATGGCTGTTTAGACAGGCTTAAAAAGCGGAACAACATAAATTCAGGAAAAATTATCGGAAAGTCGGGAAGTGTTTCCTTATCTTATGTTGAGGAATAGAAAAGATATGTTTGGAATGATATCTCCCGTAACTATGAAGAGAAAGACATATTCAACACGGATGAAGCTGGATTATTTTATAAAATGACACCTAACCAAGCATTAAAATTTAAAAATGAAAAGTGCTCTGGTGGTAAACTTGCAAAAGTGCGACTCACCGTTCTGGTATGAGCTAATATGAATTGATCTGAGAAGCGCAAACTTTTAGTAATTGGCATATCTCAGAAGCCAAGATGCTTCAAAAATGTTTACAACCTTTCGGTTTCATATAAAGCCAATCCTAAATCATGGATGACATCTGATCTATTTGAAGAAAAGATTCGAAAGTAGGATAAAGAACTATCTGCCCAAAAAAGAAAAATTTTGCTGTTGATTGATAACTGCACAGCACATTTAGATGTTGAAAACCTGGAATGGATAAAGATTGTTTTCCTGTTACCAAACGCAACATCTATAGTACAGCCCATGGATCGAGGTGTAATTCGAAGTTTGAAATGCCATTTCCGAAAACAGCTGATTTTAAGGATTTTCGGAGACTATGAAAAAGGTGTTGATTGCAATGTTTCGATTCTGGAGGCCATACTAATGGTCGAAAAATCTTGGAGACTTGTTACAGAAACCATTCATAATTGTTTTCGTCAAGCTGGTTTGTCAAAGAGTGTCACTGAAGAAAATGACGATTTGACTTTAGTGAAATGGATTGAAACATTTTTAGAATTTGATATGGACCATTTCAAAACGTGCAATAATGAAGTCGTTACATCTGAAGATCTCGCAGACGAGGACATTGTTGAGGTAATAAGGTTAAAAAATTGTGAAGTTAAAGACTGCTCATCTGATACAGATGAAGAAATTGAAAAAACGGAAAGCAGCCTCCCCACCGTGATGGATGCCAAAGCAGCAATTAAAGCACTAAACAAGTTCTTGTGTACACAAAATATAGAGCCGAAAGTGATGCAAACATTTCGATTCCTTGACAGAAGTATGGACAAATTTTTCCTTGAATCAGCTTCTCATCAACTTAAGATTACTAATTTTTTTTGTACTCAAGACAGAGAGTAATAAAAAATCAAAGTAAGTTAGCACATTTTTTGTTACTACATATTATTTTTCCGTTATTTTTGTGTTTCATTTTATTTGTCATTTATTAAAATAATGTGTAATAAAAGGGAGGAGTCAAGAGCCAATTGTTAAAATTGTTGAAATTTGTTAGTGTTATTTTTCAGTCATTTTTGTATTTCATTTTATTGGTTATTTATTAAAATAATGTGCAATAAAAGGGAGGAGTTAAGAACCCCTTGTTAAAATTTGTTAATATTGTTTTTCAGTCATTTTTCTATTTCATTTTATTGGTCATTTATTAAAATGTGTAATAAAAGGGAGGAGTTAAGAACCATTTGTTAAAATTGTTAGCGGAACGGATATAGTGAACTCCTGATTATAGTGAACCAAAATTTTGGTCCCTTGATGATTCACTATAGCAGGGTTTGACTGTATTTCATTACAAAGAATAAAAAAAAAATGAATATACTTGCTCTATGATCTTTCTGGCATGTTCAAAACCGCCCTTCTTTTTCATAAGAAACACTCCAAAGATTAGGAAGCAACAGAAGCAAACAGCAAAAAAACCACCAACAATTCCTCCAATTGAACCAGACGTTGAAGGTTTAGCTAAGAGGGAAAGATGAGATTATGCCTTAAATAACTTTCTACATTGAATATGCTAAAAGAAATACACGTAAATATGTAAATTAAATTAATGCAACAATAAAATTAATCCTCGGAAGGCCATTTAGTGAAACTGAATTAGTTTGTAGTGCATCTACCACTACAAAAATACAATTCCGATTCTCTAATATATAAGAGATGTTAACTCGACTCTGTGGTGAGGTACCTTTTCATTGATGAAGGTTGATATTGTCAATAACAACTCCCACCACATTAGTGACCTTCGGACATAATACGAACATGCCTGCCTTGAAAGAAACTCCCACTTCGATTTGAACATGCCAACTTCAATGGATGGGCCACATTAAACAGTTGACTTGCTACTTGCAACAATGAGATTATCCACCTCCTCGCGTTGTTGCTACTCAGTCTCGATCACACACAACGTACGACGCATTCACTCGTATGCTAAAGGCAACACAGGCACAATCACAACCATGAACTTAATACAGCTCTCACGAACAACACTCAAAAGTACGGTGATCTTAATACAGCTCTCTCGGCTTCTCACAAAACAGCAATGAATCAACTAGCGGTATCGATGTGGGGGACAGTAGTTTACGACAATATCGACCTTCTTCTATGAAAAGGTACCCCAACATAGAATTGAGTTAACATGTCTTATACAATAGTATATTAGAGAAATGGAATTGTATTTTTGTAGTGGTAGATACACTTCAAGTTTAAAAGAAAATAAAAAGATTAAGAAGAAATTTTATTGTAAAAAAAATTGAATAAATCCATAGTTATATCGCTTTCAAATAAATAATGGAACGTAACTTTTGAGTTTATAAGAACTGAGCATGTTTTTGATCAAAAATGACTCAAGATTAATTTTGAACTTAGATATGATCTATCATGTTGTGTTTTTTAATGTTTGGACAACATTTATTATTTTTTTTTTTAAGAGAAGAGTTTGTTTTCAGTTAAGATATTCATGCTTTACTACTTGAGAAGTTGTATATTTAGTTTCAAAATAAAATTATAAAATAATTCATACAGTATTTTTGTTAGTTATGACATTATAGATCTTTTTGAGGATCGACTAGAGTCAGAATTCTTCTCAAAAATTTCTATTCTGTAAATTTTGAGATTAGTAATATTTTTACATCAAAAAATAAATAAATAAAAATCATTTCTCTTACAATTGTAATAAAATAATGTACAAAGAAATAACCTCCTAAAATAAAGTTATTAAAAAAATATAAAGCTTTTCATCAGAACAACACTGAATTAAAAAATATAGATAAAGCTATTGGCGTAAAAAATCTATTTAAGTAGCTACATGAAGTACTTATTATTAATTGAACATGAATGAATTGAATGAGTAATTGAACATGAAATATGAGAAAATAAATCCTTATTAATAAAAAGAATATTATTAAATAAAGAAAAGAAATATTCTTTATGAAAACATTTATAATTTAAATAAAATACAAAGCCTGTTTTTCTTCTCAAAGATTAATAATATTTTATTTCTCTCTCAGAAGTTTCTTTTCCTTTAACTGTTCTTATCTTTTCAATAATCCCTTAAGACTGCTTATTAAAGCAGTGTACATGTTTAATTATTTTTAATGTAGCAACAAGATGTAAATTTTTTTTGTACATTAAATTTTGGAACAGGTCACAACAAAGAAAAAAATGAGAGATTTGTTTATTTTGATTGTTAAAGAGTTTTCTACCTCTAGTAAACAGACCTGCGTATCTAGAACTTGCAATATAATACTACTCTAGATTCTTTTAAAAATTATCTATTATGAAAAAAAGGATTATGTATTAATTTATGAAATATTCATTACACAAAACATTGAGTTATAAAAACATAGCTGTTTCATGGTTATGCTATACTTGCTTTTGTAACCATAAAACTAAGCTAAGTTATTTTAAAATGGCACAGATAGATAAACAACATTTAAAAAAAAATTGATTTAGAAATTAAAAGTAACATTAAAAGAAACAAGCCTCCTTTTAGAAACTTCATTAAAATACAACATATTAGCAATTAAAATTCATTGCTTATTATAATAACTATAGGACAGTTCTATCATTTTATGAATGTCATATATGTAGATTTTAAAAACGTATAATTCAGTTAAAAAAATTGAAGTAGTTTTAATAAATTTTGCGAAAGTAAGTCTTGATGTCGTATACAGGGCGCAAAGCCAAATCATTCATGAAAAAATAAGCACCTTTTGAGTACTTTTTAAGCACTAAAAAAATATTTTTAGGCACTA
Source organism: Parasteatoda tepidariorum (assembly GCF_982258835.1). Lineage (NCBI taxonomy): Eukaryota > Metazoa > Arthropoda > Arachnida > Araneae > Theridiidae > Parasteatoda > Parasteatoda tepidariorum. Next base: position 3,376,543 of record NC_141757.1, on the reverse strand, counting down.
TATACATTAACAAAATGCAAAATAATTTTTAAAAACTCTACATGATCATGTTAAAATAATGAGTTTCTGACAAGGAACTCTTTTCATGTTTATATTAGCTATTAAAATATGATCAAGAGAGTTTTTTGTTCTATTTCAGAGGGTGGAAAATGAAGCCTGAAATTGAGAGTATCTTGCAAAATGTAGCAGAGTTGCCTGAGAGCACTGACCGTAAAGACACAGTTCCCAGTGGAACGTTAAAGTCGAGCATAACTGGCTACAATCAGTAAGCGAGCGACCACTTTGATCAGCCTACGTAGGGACCGAGGTATCGGTCCTCGCTAATTTGTCCTGCCATAAAGTGTTCGACTTTGCACGCAGGGCATCGAGCTACCAAAGCATGGGAGCCATCTCCCACTGCAGAGGATCAAAATTGCGATGGCATGTCTTCGGATCATCCTGAAGGACGTTTCCCAGACCATTGACAATAGTTCATTGTCCAGCTCTAGTGCAACATAAACGAAGTACCTACCTACTTTTTCATTTTTTATCAATTTTAAACTTTAAAAAAATGTCAGAATTTTGCAGTTCAAAATACATATATTTTTTGGAGAAAATTAATAATAGTTATAAATAAAAATATTTGTTAGTAAATAATTTTATAGAGGACTAATTTATGAAAAATTTATAACGCAAGCATTACTAATAACCTATTTCTATTTTTTAAGTATATGGTGATACATATTCCAATATACATGTACAAATGTACCTGAGGGGAATTAATTATAGACTATGTCAACCTTCATCTATCAAAAGGTACCTCATGATAGAATCAAGTTAACATGTCTTTATATACTAGTGAATTGGTATTTAATATTTATAGTGGTAGTTACGCCACATACCTATACCAAAATAATTGGCAAGGTTTTGCTTTATCAAAAAACTGGCCTAACAAAGCTTTGCAAAAAGTGGACATATCAAAGGGTATAACTCTCAGCCAGCCTCAAGCAAACCTTTACATGTTTTTTTTCTTCTTTAAAATTTCTTGTTTAAAAAAAACTTCTCGCTAGTAATTGGAGTGGCAGATCACGATACGGAAATATCCCCCGCACAGGTACTGTTACGGAAATTGTCTCATTGCACTAGAATCAGAAATATATATACGACTTTTAAAAATTTAAAAAAAAACTATAAGTACAACAAACTCTAGAATAATGCATCTAAAACTGGGAAACAAACAAAAAATTGCTTACCAAACAGTTTAAAAATTTTAGAATAAATATTTAACAATGCTTTTAATCTTAAACAGCGTCTAAAGTTCATTTTTGCTTAAAGAATTTATAAAGAAAATTTATTTTTTTTAAAACAAAACAGTGCGAATTTGAAGCACACGCTTTTAAAAACAACTAAATATTTCAAATAAATATACGAATCATGGAATAAAATAAATTAAAGTTAGTTGTTTGGTCATCCTACCTAACGTAAATGTTATCTCTTTCTAGACTTTAAAAGCTCAAAAAAGTCAAATAAATGTGAAAAATACTTTTTATCGAGCATTGCAGTAAATTTTTACAACTAAGTTGTGTTTACGGCCATTTTTATTACTCCTTAGTAGTGTGAATTAATAGTTTTCTGGCGGATGACAAAATCCAATTAAAATTCTACCACTAGTTTGATTGTTTGTTTACATTTATCCTTCATATTTCCGAATATCTACTTCTTCTAAAAAGCACAAATCAAAATTCGCAAAATGTAAGTCTCTATTGATACATTTATATTGCTAGCAATAATAATTGGATACTTGCACTTTAAGAAGAAGAAAACAACCAATACCCACGCATGTGACCTGTGACGTCAGCACCAGCTAATCTTTATCAGCAATATGGGTTGTTGTTGTAGTTCATTTACGTCGCACTAGAGCTGCACAATGGGCTATTGGCGACGGTCTGGGAAACATCCCTGAGGATGATCCGAAGACATGCCATCACAATTTTGATCCTCTGCAGAGGGGATGGCACCCCCGCTTCGGTAGCCCGACGACCTGCACGCGAAGTCGAGCACTTTACGGTAGCACAGTTTAACGAGGACCAATACCGCACACCCTCGGTCCCTACGCAGACTGATCCAAGTGGGTCACCCACCCGCACACTGACCACAGCCAGTGATGCTTGACTTCGGTGATCTGCTGGGAATCGTGTCTTAGCGATCAGTCCACTGCGGGACCTCAGCAATATGGGAGTATTAAAGTTGAGCTAATTTTCTCAACATAACTCAAAATGTTAATTAACATTAAGTTAATTAACGTTAAGTTAATTAAATTCAAAGTTGTATTTAATATATTCGGATTCGTTTTCAATATATATGTAAACAACAATCTATAGCTCTTGACCTGCTCTACTTACGGTTGGAAAGTATAGGAGAGGCGATATTTTCAAACAGATAATCTTGTTTTCAATAAAAGAAATAAACTATATTATTTCTGAGATAAAATTTGCTGTATTTGATAAAAATATTAACGATACTAATTAGTAATTCTGGTAAGTTTGAAGTAAAAATTTATTTTAGTTATGTAGAGATTCAAAATTCGGATGTGTCATGAAGGCAACGAATCCTCCACGGCAAAACTACCTCCGATGGTGGTATGATTCCAGTGAATTTATCCTGGATTTTGTATGATTGTGTAAAGGACGTCCATCGGTACCTATGCAGATTATGGCTTAGGAATGACGGCTTACAGACATCCACTAGACGATTTTGTGTTAGATGGGTCGTTTCTACCCGTAGATCTAATTTCTGCAGAAAAAAGAATATTTGACATAAAATACAAAAATATTTTCTTCATCTACTACGATGATCATGATGTACGCATGCCTTCTTTTCTTTTATTATTTATTTGTCTCAAACTTAGTTTACTTTACAATACTTAGTAAACGTAGTAACGTTTGCTTGTCGGCGAGTTTTTATGGCGAAACCAGTGGCATAATTTTTTTATATTAAATGATAACATCCTTTATATAGCTAGGTACTTTATTAACGTCGTACTGGAGCTGCGCAATGGGTTATTGGCGACGGTATGGGAAGCATCGCTGAGGATGATCCGAAGACATGCCATCGGAACTCTGATTCTTTGTAGAGGGGATGGCGCCCCTGTTTCGGTAGCCCGACGACCTGAGCGCGAAGTCAAGTACTTTACTATAGAACAGTTTAACGAGGACCAATGCCGTACACTCTCGGTCCCTACGCAGGCTGATCAAAGTGATCACCCACCCGCTTACTGACCGCAGCCACTGGCTACCAGCCAGTGATGCTACTGGTAACCGTGTCTTTACGACCAGTCCACTTCGGGACCTTTATGTAAATGAGAAAAAACGATGCTTACACGTTCTTGCAGTTAATGGACCAGCTTCTGAGTATCCTCCTCTTGTAAAAGCCCTCAGTTTAATCCTGCGTGTTAAATTAAAATTACCAATCACCATTATAGTATAGCAATTTAAAAGAACAATAAATAAATAAATGAAATAAATAAAAACACTGCATGAGAATTATCGTAAGGCATGATTCTACACCTGAGTACATTCTGATCTTCTGTTTTTAAAAATCTATTCCTCGTAAAATATATTTTTCGTTTTAAAATGTGATTATCGTGTAAAAAATGATTAAAATGGCAAAAATATATTAAAAAAAAGGAAAAATTGTGATCACTTTCTTACTATCACTGGTTACCGATTGGAAAAAATGATTTTTTTTTTCTGGATTGATTCCGATAAACGACGCAACATTTCAAAATCGAGAGAGTAGTTATAAGTTTATAGTATAAAAGGAATATAAAACTACTTAAAATTATTATTATGTAAATGCATTAAAGATGCCTGCTGGTGAAAATAAAAATAAAAACTGTAACCTTTGGGACCGTGTCAATCAGTTTAAGACCCTATTTATTTGTGATATTCACTTGAATTAGTATTGAAAACGATCCAGTTTGAACTGTAGGTTAGAATTTCCGATTCTTAATTAAAACAGTAAAATATCGTTCGAATGATAAAATTCTCTCAACTCACAAGAAGTATTTATGGGATCTCTGTGATCCCATATCTCAAAAATAAACTCAGCAACTTAATGCATAACAAAATTAAAAGTGAAAAAAAGAATTCTAAGAAAATTATCAAACAGCAGCGGTCGCCACTGCAACACATGCAATGACGACGCATGCGCACTGTTTACTATTACTCGTGAGTACAGTTGAAAAGTGTGACAGCGTCCAAATAAAGTGCGCGCCATCAAACCAAACACAAGATCCATTTTGCTAATGGGTAATAAACAAAGCAATATGAAAAAAAATGAAGAAGAAACAAACAATATTCGTTACTTTCGCGGATCGCAATGAAAGAATTAATGGGTAAAAAATGCTAAACGTCACATTAGTCGCAAAATAAAAATTCAATGAAGGAAAAGAAAATCGTTAAAAACGAGTTTTTGATTATTTCTGCAACCGGAAAGAGTTTCCCGTTTTAAACTTGACAATAATAATTTTTTTCTAACTTTGATGAAAGCCCACACTGAGACTAACCAGAGGTATATGGAAGAGAAATTCCTATACTTGTGTTAGGACGCGTTTAGGAGATGCTTGTCGCATGTGTTCCGTTCATACCCTCAGTGTACCTTAATCTATTTGAAAAGCATTGTGTAGTGTATCTACCACTACAAAAATATAATTTCAATTTACTCGTATGCATACCCTCCAACTTATGAGGATTTTGAAAATAATTCTTTCTTGTGGTAGCGAACCAAAGTAGAAATTTTTAAAGCAAATGGATCTCTCATAAAACTTTTATCAGAACTTAAGAATCTAGCCATATGGCCTGCACTTTCATAAGTAATAGTGGACAAGTTACGCTAAAATTAATTTTTTTCAAATATTAAGACATTAATTTTGCTACCGTCTGAAAAGAAGATTTCTGAAACTACGGAAATTCCGTAGCAGTTGGAGGATATGCTCGTATGTAATTGTAAGACATGTTAACTCTGTTCCTCAACATAGATGATGTTGACATTGTCGATAACTCTTCTCCCAACATTGGCGACCCGGAGGTGATGTGAACATGCCTACCTTGACTGATACTCCCACATCGATTTGAACACGCCACCTAAGATGGATGGCTCACATTGAACAGTTGACTTGTTACTTGTGACTCGACATTGTCCCCCTCCCGCTGCTGCTTCTCTGTCTCGATCACGTACAATGTTTACACTCGACTGTTAAAGGCAACACCGGAGCGAGCACGACCGTGAACTTAATACAGCTCTAACAATCAGCACTCAAAAAGTACGGTGATCTAAATACAGCTCTCCCGGCCTCTCACAGAACAGCAATGAATCAACTAGTGGTACCCGTTCAACAAATTCTATCACAGATTTAATTCTGGTGGGGAGTACTGTAGTGTGTCAACCATTACAAAAATACAATTCCAATTCACTAGTATATAAGACATGTTAACTCGATTCGATGGTGGGGTACCTTAACATAGATTAAAGGCGACATTGCCGATGTGACTCTCCCCACATATTGTTTTTAAAATTTTACTTTATTAAATTATTTCATTTAATTATTATTTAAAAAATGAGCAGTACTTCCAAATTTGGGAACTATCCCTTAAACAAATATATTCCTTGCTCAGATAGAAAATGTAATATAAAAAAAGTAATTTGATTAGTTTTCATTTAGATCTTTTTATTTAGTCTGTTAAGAAACTTGGTGGCTCATGGAATAGACCACTCGCCTCCTAATGACGTAACACGGATTCCAATCCCTGCGATAGCTGTTTGAAATGAATTCAGCATCTGTCTCGCACCGACCACATTGCTGACGTGAAATGTCCTTATTAGTAGGCAGATCACGGGTCCCCTTGTCTTCAGACTAAGTTTTAGACTAAGCTTTAACACAGCAGTAAATAAAATAGAAATAATTTACCTTTTGTAGGGTGGCCCGGCATCACCTGATCCACGGACCGGTCCTGGAAACACTCCAACGGGAGAGTGTTTCCTGAATTGTCTCATTAGACATATTTAATTATAAAATCAATACTACAAATATTTGCAAAAAATTGCAATGAAAATTCAATTAAATCGTTGAAATTTATTAAATTTCAATTCGTTACATAAACATTCTTAAAGAAAAAAGCATTTGCATTTTTTTAAGACTAAAAATTTCATTGACGCCATCTGGGGAGAAGACCGGTTCCATGTCTTAACCCTCCCTCCTTTCCCTCTACACCTTTTCTCAGCTGTATAGGAATGTACTACGATATTTTCCTTTTTATTAATATTTTCTGTGTTTAATTCTCACAAATATTTTTTTAAATTTACACAACGCTTTCTTTTAAAACTTTGTTTAATGTAGTTTTGAGTTTCATATAGTTTCCTTGCTTGAAAATTTTTAATCTATTTGAAAATCAAGAAAGAAACTGACGTACTTCCTTCTCTGATGGCTCTCCATCCGCTACTGGTGAAAGCAGGTGTAGTGTTGCCCTAGGTAGAGGGTAGTGCTTTACGCCACATTTCGATTGCGAATCATAACACATTCCAAAATATACGTCACAAGTTTCCTAATATCCCTTCAAAACCGTTTTTTTTTATTCTAATGTCTTCCTGAAACATTCGTAATGAGTCAGAAAATAGACCTATATCTTGCATTAAGACAACTGCAGTTGGGGACATCTTAAACATCAGAATACAATCGTCAAGCAGTTTACACCGAATTTCATCTGGAAGTCACAAAATCTTAAAGATGGCAACTTAAGGATATGTCGTAAAAAAATTACTGTGTGGTACGAAATGAACCGCTACTTACATATATGGAGTGTCAGGTTTGAGTGGAGCATTGCAATAACTCCTGTTCGTCGCGCAATTGCTTTCAAGTCCCAGAGTGCATTGCAAAATCACGTGATGAGCATCTTCATCTTGCGGCCTGCATTTCAACGGATCTTCTTCTTCATCGTCATCTGAAAGTTGAAAAAATAAACTAACATACACATTATTTGTTATAATAATTAACAGGAGACCTGATATTATTTTATAATTTAATTTTATAATATTATTTTATAACAATCTTTGAACAGCTGACCCGATTTTTGGGTTGATGTTGTTACTTATCTCCAAAGGTCTGACGGCGTCAGACCAGATCCATAAGATTTTTATTTTATTTTATAACCGTCGTTGAACAGCCGACCCAATTTCATGGGTTTACGACTACTTACGTTCAACTCCGTAGCCTTGTAATTTTGAACCAATCCAGAAGACAAGGAAACTCCTGGATCAGTACCCCCAGAGGTATTGATTTGTTGTGGGAACATGGAGGACTTTGAGACTCGACAGATTTAACGTGCATCAGTCACCATTTACTACACGGGGAGTCTTCGGCCGGTTTGAAATTCTTCGACCCACCTTATTTTTAGGGTATACGAGGGAAGTCCGGTCCGCCACCGAGGGCAGACCCGGTCAGGAGAGGGGGCGCAGACTAGTTTTGTGCCGGCCGGGGAACCCGGCATAGCCTCACCGTGGCATTTATTAAAACCAAGATAATTACAGTTTTCAAGGCAACAACCCGACTGATATGAGACTGACAACAGGAAGAATATTAATACAATAAGTTTTGCACACAAATTACATATCTTCTTGTGCTATTGTAGTTGTGCTTTAGCCAGCTAATAATATTAAAATAATTCAAAGTCCCACATACAAAGTATTTCCCTAATACATGAGATAATGACTAACATATTTAAAAGAAACAAGAATAAATTTTTAAAATATAAAAATATAGAGGAAACACTCGCGATCAATTCGAAGAGACAATTAAGAGTGATTGACAAAAGTTATTAAAAAAGGCCAAAAGATCCTTATAGAGGCTTAAAATCAAAAAAGAGATCGACTGACCCTTATAAAATAGCATTAATTGGGTGCTTAAAAATACAAAGTCAAGAATTAATTAAAAACAACACTAAAAATATAAATAACCAGAAAAGCAGTAAAAGTACATTAACTGACAAAATTATAAAGGTAAAAATAAAAGCAGTCAAGATAAAAAAGATAGTTAAAATCGCTCAGAGTTAAAATTTGGGAAAATAACCCAAACAACCCTAAAACATCAAAATATTAAAAGTGAAAATTTAAAAAGCGATTCAAAGATAAACATGTAAAATTTACAACAGAGCAAAAAAGGATTGAAAGAGTACCTTAATAGACCAGAAACATAGACCAGATCCATAAATCCATTGACGAGTAAGAAGTCGGAAACAAGGGGGGGGGGGGAGAAGAATTTTCAGATTTACAACTATTAATGTTCAACTATGTAGCCTTGTAATTTTGAACCCAATCCAGAAGACAAGGGAGCTCCTGAATAAAGTATTAGAAGAAATTTGCCTTCGTGAAGGGATTTTTGATAGAACTAACCCGCATTTGCGTTACATGGAGAGGAAGACCACAAGAACCTCCCACGGTTAGCCGGACGACAAGGGGACGCTAACCTATCATCCTTCTACCACTGAGGATATTTCACATCAGCACTGTGGTCGGTGCAAGCTGGTTGCGGAATTTGTATCGATTGGGATTCGAACCCGGTTCACCTCATTGGAAGGCGACCGCTCTACCCTAAAGAAATGAATATTTTGGATTGTAAAAAACTATTTTATTCTGATCTCTTGCTATCAGAATCCTCGTTATTATTTCATTTTTCAATTTTCTATTTGCGCTGTACCGGTTGAAATGTTAAAATAAATTATTTTTTATTCTATTAAAATATATTTTAACATTCTATTCTAGGATTTTACCTATTAGGACGTGAGAAATGGAGGCACAAGCAAATAGAATTCTTTGTAGTACATATATTATGTTAAATGAATGATTTCAACTTAAGTAAAAAATTTTTTAAAAAACTGTTCGAAACAACACTTATTGCGAAGGGGGTAGGTGAGCTGCAGCGAACAGGGTGCTTAGCACCTTAGTAATACTTTTTTTAGGCTACTTTATACGCAATCGAAAGTGAACGATATCGATGTTCAACTCATGGAAATCAAATATTTCTTAACAAAGCTTGTTTTCAATTACAATAATCGAATTCTAATGAATCACTTTACTTTTGAGAAAGGGATTCCATCCTGCTGGTGTAGCCTGATAGAATTTACTCAGTCCTGATGAATAATTTGTCCAAAGTGGAACCTCATCTGCTATTTTACCGCTGGAAGGTGGACCTAGAAATCAAACAATTCGAAATTAGCTTGCTGTATTTTAGAGCAACAATAATAACATTTTTAAATATACTTTTTTCTTAAATCTTTTTCAAATTTTAAACTTCTGCATAATTAAATTGAAATGTCTCAAATTTTTTTTTTAAATAACAGTCGTTGAACAACCGATCCAATTTTTGGGTTTACGATTACTAATGTTCAATCCCGTAGCTATGTCATTTTGAACCCAATCCAGAAGACAAGGGTACTCCTGGATCAAGTATAGGGAGAAATTTGCCTACGTGGAGGATTTTCTGACGGAACTAACACGCATTTGCGTTGCATGAAGAGGAAGATTACGAGAACCTCCCAAGGTTAGCGGGACGGCAAAGGTACTCTAACGCATGATCCTTATACCACTGAGGATATTTCACGTCAGCACTGTGGTCGGTGCTAGCCGGATGCGTGTCGACCAGTCGTCGCTGAGATTGGAACACGGTTCACCTCATTGGAAGGCGAAAGATTTATCTTCTGAGCCATCGCGGCTCAAGTTTCTAAACTTGTAAAACATCAGAATTGGGTACTTGCACTTCAGGAAGAAGATCTCCCATACCCCCACATGTATCCTATGATGTCAGCGCTACCTAACATTTTCCAGTCAAATAGCGTATTAAAGTTGAGCTAACCTTCTGTACATAAGTTGGAATGTTAATTGACGGTAAGTTAGTTAGATACAGAGAAGCATCGAATTATATTATAATAATATTGAATGGCTCGGAAATAGCTTCAGAAAATCTTTCGGAAGTAATAACCCGGAAGTCTTAATGCGAATTTTCTAGCGCTGTTAATGTTTGCCGCTGTCTATGCTTAACTTTAAATGGTCAACCATCCATATGTGTGTAAGTGTTACATGATTTCCTCATCCTCCATACTTTCCCCTTCTCCATCGCTACGGTCGTGGCAAATCTCGCTTTTTTTTTTTTTCTTTTTTTTTTTTGGAAAGTGGAATATTCTGTCCCGGGGAAAAAACAAGGTTTGCTGAAAAATTAGCGACAGACAAGAGGAAAGTGAGAAAACCGTGTAACCTTGAGACGTTTATTCCATCTACTAGGAATAAAGTAATGTATTAATGACATTCGAAATAAAGCTTTTATATTAATTACAGTAACTACCATTTTCATCTTTGCAAAATTCTATCCGTACATTTTCTATCACTTACATACTGGTGTAAGAAATTATGAGAATTAGCAGACGTGGTCGATTATCTCTGGAGCTACTGAACCAATTTTAATGAAATTTGATGAATGTACATACATTGATACAATACAAAGGAAATAACCATTCAACAATTGTAATACACAAGCATGACCGAGCGCGTAACACTCATTGGAGTTAGAGCCCCTGAATCAGTAAAGGAGCCTTAGTTGGAGTCGGAAGCTATGACAATTCAGGATAATTGCCAGAGAAAATGATAAACTGCCTTATTTCAAGTATGAAATCATGCTGCAAGGCCTGTAAGAGGGAACCCTACCCCCTAATAACCCATTTTTTTTTGTTTATTCTGCAACCACTGTTTCATACCTTCCGACTCCAAAGAGTGTTACTCATGATCATGCATGTGTATTACAATTGTGTAATGCAGGGGTGTCAAACTCAGAAGCAAATTTGGGCCAAATAAACAATGGTTAACTTTAGGTGGGCCTCAAAAAAAAGTTAAAAAACTAATCAGTGTTTACAGAAACAAATATTTTTATTTTGAATAGTACATTGTAATAAGCATATATAAAATAAAATTATTGTTTGACATCTCTTCTCTGCTACTATCTTTCCTATTTCGGGAGAAATTTTATTGGCCGAGACTACTTTCAAAATTGACCCAACGAGAGCTATTAATATGGTTTCGGACAGGAGAGAGTTGTTTTCAAAAAAAATTGCTCGCACTGATAAGTACTTCCAAACATGGAAATAATTTCATACGCGAATTTCGAGTATTTTCAAACCTTGCCTGTAAATGTTTGTAAAATTCAAGCACACCCACTTCAATGAATTTTGTCTTCAAATTTGAGTCGCACTGAATCTCAATCACTTCCATTTGCATATTACTGGGTACTGAGTCTATATTTATTGAGAAAATCGAAGAAAACAAACAAAATTTGTCTTCCAAGGAATTAAAATCTTTAAACCTTGTTTCAAATTCTGTTCTAAGATTTGAAATTTTTTCTGCGTATTTTTGATAAGATGCAGTATTCCTGGAATGGCAGGTGCCGCCAGCCAATTAGAATTTTACATTTTCACGCGTACAATTTAAAACGATCCGTTTAGTTTATAAATAAAGTATATTATAATTTAATATGCTAGTTTCCTTTCTAATTCAAGTTTCTATTTTATTTTTACTTTGCGTTGGATATATTGACTGGGCCGCAAAAATGTTCATCTCTGGGCCGCTAGTTTGACACCCCTGGTGTCATGGTTATCTGTATTGCATTGCATCAATGTATGTACATTCATCAAATTTCATTAAAATCGATCCAGTAGTTCTGGAGATAATCGATCCCGTCTGCAAATTCTCATAATTTTTTACAGTGTATTAACATAATATAAATGCAAAAAAAATTATTATACTTATTTATTAAACTCATATGTGCCAATTATTTTAACATATAATTACCCATGGATTCCGGCATTCCAACAATCACTGAGTATTCTATTAAAGATCCCATAGCATCGGAGAATACAATATCATTCCATATTACATTTAAATGGGAGGGTTGTGGACTCTGGATTTTTATCCACTGTTGATTTCCTATGGGTGGAACTAAAGAAAAAAAAAATCCCGTTATTATTTTGCTTCACGGTGGTTGATTTGCTATTCGGTACAACCGCACCAGCCAAAAACATGAAAATATTAAAAACCCTTAATATTCTAGGAGTAAAAAAAAGTAATATTCAAAACTGTAATGGTGACTTCATAAGGATAGTGTAATGCCTCTGTTAATCTATATTATTGTATTATTGTTTTTATCTAGATTATTGTCTAGCATTAAAGACCCACGACTGGGACTTTGATCGGCTTAGAAGCCCATTATGGACTATGCTTAGAACTTAGAGCTTATGCTTTAGACTTAGAAGCCCATTATGGTATGCTTGATAGGTCGCCATCATTAAATTACGATAAAATAGCAATTTTTGGGCTTCTGTGAATGCGACAATAATTGTCAATCTATACCTTTATAAAACACGTAATATAAAAAGAAAATTTGAAGTCAATTCCTATTTAGCTCAACAAATAAAATTTTTATTTCAGTTACTTTTTATTAAATAATTAAAGAACTTTCTCCCATATAAAACTAATATTAATGAACTAAATTTAATGAATGAATTAATATTTGAATAAACTGTATTAACATCCAGTGTTATCCACAACAAGTTTAAAAGAAAGTGTTTGAACTTGAGTGGGTGAATAAAAAGTATTTTATATATATATATACATATATATATATATATATATATATATATATATATATATATATATATATATATATATATATATATATATATATATATATATATATATATATATATATATATATATATATATAGGGAGAGTGTGAACTAATAGTAGGAACTGAAAAAAAACGATGCATTGTTGCAATTAACAATCTATCTATATTATATAAAACGCTAATACGTATGTATCAATAAAACCGATGATATTTCTTTTCTCGCGTTGGCAACAGTTTTCATTTTTAATTGATAGGCTTCGGCGCGCAAGAGCACGTAGTGAGCATCATATGGCTAATCTATATTATATAAAACGCTAATACGTTTTAATTGATGGGCTTCGGCGCGCAAGAGCACGTAGTGAGCATCATATGGCTAATCGGGTGAATTCTCACCGAATTATCAAAAAAATTCTCACAAAATTATCTTCATCGAAGCCGATGCTTTACATCCGGCGTTCAGTACTATTTCATATTGTTTTACAACACATGGTTTTAACCCTCTGGTGGGAAAGACTTTAAAACAAAACTTACAACAGTTACTTTTCTCAACAACTGAATTTAAGAAAAATATGCGAACTGTTTTCAATTTCAAATTAATATTGAAATGCACAAGTTTAGAATTTTCTACAATGAAAAGTTTTCGGAACTTCAGTGTTCAAAAAAGTATACAAAAGCTAGACGTTAAGAACGTATCCAATGAGCGAGCAAAGCGAGCATCGGATTGCGAAGCAATCCTAAATGAATTGCGAAAGCAGTTTCGGGGGTTGGCGAGCGCCAGAGAGCAGGGGCGAAGTCTCCTAGTTATTTTTGAATTATGCTCAATTAATTTCAATACATGCTAAACTATGCCTGATTTTATTTTCAATTAAAATGTAAATAATGAAGCAATTTTATCCAGTCGCTTTAGTGCATTTAAAAAGACGTAGTTAATTTACAAACACAAAAGTATAAAATACTACCTCCAGCAGGCAGTAGACAGGAAGTGGGGGGTGAGGCCTGCTCACCCTTCTTGGTGACACCTTCCCCAATGGCTCTCACAGAGATTTTGTAGTCCCGTTCAGGACGCAATCCTCTGAGTGTTATCTTTTGTACTTGACACACATCGTTCACTTTCACAGACACCTCACGATAACCTAGATACTGAAATTAAATTCACATTCATTAATACTTTTATATCATGGAGGAAAAAAAATACTTATAGTCCCTGGCTCAATTATTGAACGCACTCTAATTGGACGCATTCTAATTGGACGCACTTCCATGTAAAATCTTAATTATCAGGTGATACTTATACAGCTTTAATGTTCGATATCTTCAATCACGGTTCCGTAAAACGCTCCTAATAAAATCCCATTCAAACGAACATTTTTATTTACTATGAACGGAATCTATTTTATCCCTGCATTAAATATATAGTGAATAAAATTGTACTGTTTGGCACTGTTAGATGCATTGTATTTTGGTTTATTTCGCTTTAAGTAGTGTCCTTTTATTTCTTTGTGTCAATTTATTGTTCATAACAATATGGACTAAGTGATCCCAAGCAGCCGAAATATTTTTTTTGTTTGTTTCTCTTTTTTTTCTTCTTTATAACCGTCGTTGAGCAGTCGACCCAATGTTGGGTTTACGACTACTAATGCTCAACTCCGTAGCCTTGTAATTTTAAACTCAATTCAGAAGACAAGGGTACTACTGGTTTTTGATGACACAAACTTGCATTTGCGTTACATGGAGACGAAAACATCCCACGGTGCATCACATGATCCATCTACCACAGAGGATATTCACTTCAGCACTGCGATTGATGGGAACCGGGTATGGAATTCGTATCGACCAGCTATCGTTGGGATTTGAACCCGGTTTATCTTATTGAAAGGCGAACGCTCTATCCCCTGAGCCACCACGGCCAAATTAATATAATGTTTCTATTAAAAGAAAAGGATGCGCCCATTGATTCACAAAAGTTATAGTCTGAGCCGTGATGGCTGGGGAGATAGAGCGTATGCCTTCCAATGGGGTGAACCGGGTTCGAATCCCAGCGATCTCAGGTCGATAAGACCTCCTCATCCGGCTTGCACCGACCACAGTGCTGACGCGAAATATCCTCAGTGGTAAACGGATCATGAGTTAAAGTCCCCTCGCAGTCAGGCTAACCGTGAGAGGTCATCGTGATTTTCCTTTCCATGTAACGCAAAAGAGAGTAAGTTCCGTCAAAAAAGTCCGCCACGAAGGCGAATTTTTGCCAATATTTGATCTAGGAATTCCCTTGTCTTCTGGATTAGGTTCAAAATGACAAGGCTGAGGAGTTGAGCATTAGTAGTAGTCGTAAACCCAAAAAATTGGGTCGTCTGTTCAGCGACGGTTATTTATACATAAAGAAAGTTATAGCCTGTGTAACTTCTCCGGCTGATATGGAAACAAGAGAGAGTTCATTTTAGAAAAGGGGATCAACCCTACCTGTACATGAAATGGGTAAACCATAGTCACCGAAAGTGCTCTAAGCAAATGGCGAGGAGAATTTTCTAGTTAGACTATATCACAGGATATCGTCCTCAAATGAGCCATCCCAAGTCAAAATTTTTGATGGAATAACATTATCTTGATGGTAACTATCAGTAATTCCAGCATGAACCATCATCTTTTTTGATGGTACCCAACATACGTGGCCATCACTTCAATTTTAGAATTTGGACTGATGTTTGATGCTTCAACATAAGAATGGCAACTTGTTTTGATGGTTTGTTCTTTTTGAACCATTACGAATTTCTATCATAGTATCTTGGAAATCAAATATTGAAACGATCATGAACAACCATCATCTCAAAGTTGGAATTTGGTCTCATTTATGATGGTTCAACATAAAAGAAAGCCAAATTGTTTTGATGGTACATTCCTGCTGAACCAACAAGAATTCCCATTAAACATCCATGGAAACGTATAGTTGCACTATTATGAAAAATCACTAATTTCCGTCATAGTATCTTGGAAATCAAATGTTGGAACGATCATAAGCAACCATCATCTCAAAATAGGAATTCGCACTGATTTATGATGGTTCAACATTAAAAAAACCAAAACTGTTTTGATGGTATATTCCTTAGAACCAAAAAGAATTCCCATTTTTAACCATGATGAAAATGTATAGTTGGAACTATCATGGACCATCGCAGATCAACATGGATTGTTGGTCCACGATAATCAAACTTGTCTTGACGCCTAGCCATCATACTATTAAAGTAGCATTTTCCATAAGGGAATGATGGAAGTTTGTTGGCATATCAAAAACCATGAATACATAATTGAAAATGTTGCATGATGGTGACCATCATTGAAACTAACATGAACCATCAAAATCTTTTGATGAGACCATCAAGAATTTTAACTTGGGATGTTATGCATGTTTGATAAATAATGAAATGTAGCTTTTCAAAAAAAATAATAGCAACATTACGAAGAAATTGAAAATAAAATAGGGAATAATAATAAAATTATTTTACCTCGCTCCCATACTCAACAAAATAATGAGTAATTTTAGAATTAGGATTAGCAGGTAGACTCCAGCTCACATCAGCCTCCGTACTTTTTTCTTCGCAGTTCGCTCGAACATTTGTTGGGGGACCGGGAGCTAAAACAAGATCTAGTGAGCTACTCTACAGTTTGTGTACAATAGTTTGTATTTAAATAAATTTTTATACTATAGTATTTGTATACAATACAGTTTGTATACAATATAATTTGTAGTTTAATTTAAACCCCTACAAAATCGTACGCCTAAGATTCTCATCAGATTGTAATAATAGTTTGTCTACGGTTAGAACTCCCCTCGTCCACAGAGTCTGAGGCCCACAGAAGCTTCATAAAAGTGAATGCTCGCAAAGGAAACATGAGGGAGGGAGAGAATATGCTTCTGTGTCCCAGTGAATATCCTCGGGGCACGATGCAAGCAAGGCAATTCAGCAGCTACTGCTTCAAATATTATCTGTTATCTCAGGCAAACATTTTTTGCCCGTGCACCCTACCCTTCTAAGAAATTCGGAAGCGTTTAACTGCAACATCACTACTTCCAGGACTTGAAAACGCTAAGATTTAAAGCTATACTTTGCTTTATTATTATAAAGTTTGTTCGAAAAGTCATTAATTTTACCGAGAAACAAATATGAGTCTAGTTGGTAGAGGTTGACAAAAGGGCTGCTATTCCTCAATTTGTCTCGTGACTCATAAGTGCTAAGGCGAATAACATTTGATAACTTCAGGTGAGTTGTCAACCGTTATCCTTGCCTGTCAAACCTATCTCTAGTCAAGTCTCTCAATGTTTATTCTGAGAATGGCGTTCTTAAGAAGAAAAGCCATAGTTTTGAGAAAATTAAAAGCATTTGCGGTTTAACTTTTTAATACTTAAAAGCTTGCAATAGTGCTGCATCATCTGACATGGTGCGTAGCGTTTTTAAAAAGGTGCTTTTAAAAAGTGCTTCATTTTCCCTTTTCGAGAATGAGATTTTTTTTCTTTACCATGTCGATTTTCGTTGCGTATTGCGCAAAAGCCTGGTTTTCACATTGTTTTATTCAACGTTTTCACAATTCATTCAACCACAATCCATTTCGGCGTATCGTCGGTCTGTAACGTATGATCATGTTACATGTTTGATGAAATGCATGGGAATGACTAACGAGCTGGGTTCGGAGAGATTCTTGCACTTTCTTGTGCAACTCTGCCGCATGTTGCAAGATATTCTCAATGTCAGGCTTCATTTTCCACCCACTGATATCGAACCGATTGATTAAGTAATTCTTTACGCATTAGCCTAGAGATGTGTAAGCTCCTCGCAATAAGCCAGAAAATGTCAAGGAGATCATAAAATAGTGAATAATTTTCGAAATAGCCCGGTGCTTTACATATTACAGACGACATTTGCAACGAGACAGATTTCTTAATAAGCCTACTTTTATAACAAAACTGTTGAAACAATCACCTTCGGCAGGCGTGTGTATTGGTTCACTGTCGTTACTCTTTGTTTCACCTGCTTCTGTTTTCAGCTGAACCGAAACAGAGTATCGAGAGTAGGCAGTCAGACCATATACTTGCACTTCAGTTGGCTGATTCCATTCCTTCCGACTCTTACTGCCCCGTAGAATATCGTGGATGCGTCCACCACCCTCACATTGACCGGCAAACTTCCACACATATACTGCATAAGTAGTTGGTCCAGGATAAGGTGCGACAACTCGCCACTCAGCAAGATAATCCGTGGAATTTTCAACTTTTAGAAACGTGACCGTTGCTTCTGGTGGAACTGTAGGTAAAAAAAATTATTGAAAATTACAGACTGATTTGAAAACTCATTCAAAGAGGAACGGAGCGAAATATAATTGCTCCTTTTATTCTATTGATTTTCAAAGTTAGTTACGAAATCCATCAACAGATGGCGCTGCAACTAGGAATTTATGTAACGATATATTCTACTCTATGTTGGACATTTCTAACAAAAGTATTTTCAAAACTGGTCTTCGAATTGCGTGAATTTATGGCAGCAAAAGGTGGTTATTTAGAAAACATTGTTTTAGGATTTTTTAATGTTAGAAAGCGCCATCTGTTAACGATCTTCATAACTAATTTTGAAACTTGCTAATAATAATATTCTAAATAAGAATACACATATATTTCCTTCTCTTGTAAAACGTATTCAAAGAAAAACGGAGAGAGACATAAATGCTCATTTGGCTCCTTTTATTCTATTGATTTTCAAAGTTAGTTACGAAATCCATCAACAGATGGCGCTGCTACTAGGAATCTATAAAACGATGTTTTCTATTCCATGTTAGACATTTCTAACAAAAGTATTTGCAAAACAGTCTATTAATGTTGTCTTCGAAGTGTGTTAATCTATGACTGCAAAAGGTGGTTATTTAGAAAACATTGTTTTATGATTTTAAAAGTTAGAAAGCGCCATCTTCTAATGATCTTCATAACTAATTTTGAAACTTGCTAAGAATAACATTCTAAATCAGAATACACATATATTTCTTTCTCTTGTGAAATCATAGTTCACTTTCGGGACAAATAATGTGTCTATTTTGAATTAAAGCAGGCCAGAAAGCGTTTCAAGAAATTGTTTTAATGTTTGGCTTAATGAAATCCGCGTATAAGTCGCCAGGTGTTGGGAATATTACATTTCGCTCTAATTTCTTCAACGACTGTTATTAAGAACATTATTATCATGTTGCTTGAACCGTCTACGAAATTTTATTTCTCGTTGAAATTGACGTAAATTCGAACACGGTCTATATTTTATACCCAGCAAAAGTATTAGTAAATAATCACTTTCGGCTTATTCAGATCAAATTACTTATTATAGAACCAATAGGGCCATTCACGGTAGCTATTGGTTCTGTTAACATATTCGAGATCATTTATAGCTCTAAATTTATATAACGAAATTATCAGGTTTAGTCTGTTATCATGTTCTATTGGCGTGCTTCGCAATCCCACAGAATGTTTCAGACCGGGTGGAGTTGCTGTTCGCCAAAATGCACTTAATGAGATTCCTAGTGATACAAGATGAATTTAATAACTAATCTCATTCCATTCAATGCAATATCGATCCATGTGAACGTGTTCCGAAGTGGACTGATTGTAAAGATACGGTTCCCAGTAGAACACCGAAGTTAAGCATCACTGGCTACTGACAGTAAGCTTGTAGGTGACCACTTTGATCAGCCTGTGTAGGGACGAAGGGTGAGCAGTATCGGTCCTCGTTAAACTGTTCTACCGTTAAGTGCTCGACATCGCTGGCAGGTCGTCGGGCTACCAAAGTTGGGGAGATATTTTCTCTGCCCAGGATTTGAAATTGCGATGGCATGTCATCGGACCATCCTCAGGGTTGTATCGCCAATAGCCCATTGTGCAGCTCTAGTGCGAGGTCAATAAAGTACCAACCTCGTATGAACGGGTCACTTTTTCCGGATATTATGGTTTACTTTGAAACAAGTAATATAAAACAAAATGTTGTTAAAGTCAAGTCCTACTTAGGCCAAAAATTAAAAATTTTATTTTGGTTAATTTTTCTCCCATATGAAACTAAAATTAATTAATCAAATTTAATGAATGAATTAATATTTGAAACAAACTGCATCCACTACAAGTTTAAAAAAAAATTTAATTGAACTTTACAAACAAGATATAGGGAGAGAGAGTTAATTAATAGTAGAGATTGAAAAACAGTTGAAACACTCTCACCTGCAATTCCAGTTCTTGTCGTAAACGTGACTGATGGTTCACCCCACCCCTCCACCGTGCTGGCACTCACTTGAAAATTGTAGTTCGTGTAAGGGAGGAGTGGGAAAAACTCAAAAGTGGTGTCATTAGTAAAGACTGTTTGCAGGCGATTGTCATCAACCGCATTCCACTGTACTTTGTAGAAATCGAGGGGACCATTCATGGGCTGGGGTTGGAGCCACGTCAAACGGAGGTACGTTGCATTTTTGCTTGCATCAGACACACTCCTTGGAATGCTGGGAACTAAAATTGAAAACGTATTTTAACAAACAGCTTTCATTGATTTCTGATTGGACTCGGTTCAAATAATCTTTTCACGGATTTAATGGATGCATCGTATAAAGTTTTACATGAGTGGAACCGGCAGTTAAAATACGCCCCAAATTTAATTGTACACCTAATCTTAGCAGACAATATTGTACTTATATTGTTTACAGGATTTCAATTTGTAGGAATTCATTTACCATTAAATTTATGAAACTTCAGCTGAAAATAAGATAGCACTCCATAAACTTTCCTTAAATTGTGATATTATTTTCGAAAAATCTCCTTCTGGAATTTATAAAAATCTATTGAATTGTAAAAAGAAAGTACAAATTTAAGTACAATAAAAGAAATGCAATAAAAACAATTCAACAAAAAAGTTGTGATCGCCTTTTTATGATCACTGGTTACTCAATGGTCAAATGCTTTTTCTTTCTGGATTGGTTAAAGTCCACAACATTTAAAATCATGGGTTGCATAAAACTGTCTCCATTGATGTTTGTCGTCGGATTGGACTGCCTATGTACGTGTTTCAAGACCTCACAAAATACTTTTCCATCTTCATATTTATTTTGAAATCACCGTCGAGCCAGTCATAATATGTTCATAATCAAAAGAATATAAAAATACTTTAAATTATTAGGGTAGACTATACTTGAGGGTGCCCCCGCCAAGTTGTGATCGCGATTGATCGCCAAGCTAGGCGATGTTGAAAACCAATCGTGATTCTGATTGGTTTAGATTTTAATAGTGATTCTGACTAGTTTAGAATTTAGCGTTGTTTTTAAATGAATTTTTAAATGTAATTTCAAAGATCCGTTGGTTCTACTTTGGATACCGGCTGGTAAGGTTATTTTTGCTTCTGGTACTAAAATTGAATACTGTCAATAAGATAAATCTTAAGTTTCTGTACGATTTTTATAACAATGAAAAAAAACAATGATTGACTTGTGTATGAATGAAGGTTTAATTAGTAATAGATATAAATGTCCTGTTTGTGGGTTACCACGGCGTTACGGGCAAACAAGTATGGCGCCAAGCATAAATTGCCAATTTCGCCAAGGGGCACCCTCAAGTATATTTTTCCCAATTATTATTATGTAAGAACATTAAAAATGCCTGCTAGTGAAAATAAAAGTAAAAACAGCGGTCGCCACAGCAACGCATGCACACACTGTTTACTGTGACTCTTGAACAGAGTTGAAAAGTGTGTAGACGCCATCACCCATTTTGTCAATCTATACATCTATACATAATAATAAACGCGGCTGTGTGTGCGTCTGTCTGTAATCACAATATATCTCCCCAGAAGCCGCGCCCAGGCACGAAACTCGACACATAATTGTGTTTTGACATAATGAAGAAGTATTTTTTTTTCTTTTTCAAAAATTTGGATTAGTTTTTTAGTTATCAGTCATTTTGTAAGAAAACCTAAGCTTTTTCGTCTTCAAAGAGCCATATTCAAAAAACTATTAAAAAATGCATATCTCTTATAAATGTATGCTAATGCGAACCTTACAAATGAAATATTAATTTTCGACAACTTAAAGGAATAATATACGAAGGAATTAATAATTTAATTGTAAGGTTCGCATTAGTTTACATTTATCAAAGAGGAGAAAAGTTTAACTTTTGTTTTAAAAATGTGGCAACATATTCGATACGTAAATAGAACGCTTCGCTTTGATATATTTGTCGCTGTTCATCTGGATGTGAAGACAAAATTGCAGGACAGGAACACATTAATTGTCAACTAATCTTCAGATTTCCTGCTATGTCTTAAAAAACTTTATTTGTGAAAACCTTTAGCGTGGCGGACAACTGGCCGCCTTAAGCGGCTAGTGGGTAATAAAGCTTCCTAGAATATCGCCTCTTGCGCATAGCATAAACGATACACCGGAACCATTTGATGTTTTTTGTCGCTTACGTTGATTTTTCTATAGAACTGCCGACTACTTCCGACAATTTTTGCAAATTTAATTAAAAAAATGTTATGCTTCGCATGCTTGTTCAGCACGGACGGTAAAATCCTAGAATATCCCAACCCTCGACGACTTTTTGAAATATCGCCAAATTGGCGATTACTACTAGAATCAAAGTTGTATTTTTATTATTTAAGCAAAACAATCTCAATTATTACAAATTTATTAAAATATTTTTAATGAAATAAAATAAAAAAACAGCTTGCAATAAGGTGACAATACATATCCCCGAAATATCTTCCAGAAAGTTCGTCGAGATTTCAAAAAGTTGCTTTTTGAGATTTAAGAAAAAAAAACGCCACGGGTATCCACCAGCACGGTATTTAAAAAACGTGTTGCCAACCAGAAGGGTATCAAAGAAACTTACTTCCGATTTTCGTTCTCACTCTTAGGACATCTGAAAATCTTCCATAACCGGCTTCAGTCTTTGCTCTTACAGCAATGTGGTAATCTGTGTATGGATTGAGACCATCAATCACATACGCAAGTTCATTGGTGGTATCATTATGCGATCCCCATTGGATGGTATAGAATAAAATGGGTCCTCTGTTGGGCTGAGGAGCTTCCCATATTACTTCAATGGTGTGATTCGTCACGTGACTCTTAACCAGTCTCTCTGGAGCGGAAGGAACTGAAAGAATCAATATTACAGTTTATTCTTTTTGAATGGAGTTTATTATTTGAAATTATACTAGTTTCTAATGGAACATGGCTAATGGAACATGAACAGATTTTCAATCGGAACCATAAGAGTTTACAACCGTCGTTGAACAGTCAACATAATTTTTGGGATTACGACAACTAATGTTCAACTCCGTAGCCTTGTAATTTTGAACCCAATCCAGAAGACAAGAGAGCTCCTGGATTAAGTATTGAGGAAACATTTGCCTTCGTGGAGGACTTTTTGTGGAAAATAACTAACATTTGCGTTACACGGAGACGGAGACCACGAAAATCTCCCACGGTTAGCCTGACTGCAAAGGGATTCTAATCCATAATCCATATACCACTAATGATATTTTTTTATGTCAGCACGGTGCTCAAGGCAAGCCGGATGCTGATTCGCATCGACCAGCCATCGCTGAGATTCGAACCCGGTTCACTTCATTGGAAGGGGAAAAGTCTATCCTTTGAGCCATCGCGCTCGAACCATAACAGTTGAAATTTATAGGGACATTCCTCTGAAACAACATGTATGTTTTTTTTATGTGCCCTGGGCGCAGAATATGTGACCATGGATGCCAACGCCTTTTCTTAACAAGTAAACGAACACCTTCGTTCTTAGGATATTACCCGTACGGAATAAGTCAGCATACTCATCTGATTTGAATCTGATAGATTATGTATGGGGCATGCTTGGGCCACAAGTTGCAACCAGTCTATTACCTTCTACTTACCTATTGCAACTTCGCAGAGCATAGCGTCCTGTGTGGAGTAATCTTCTCGAAGATCAGCGTGAGAGTCGTGGTGGCTCAGGGGATAGAGCTTTCACCTCCCAATGAGGGGAACTGGGTCCGAATCCCAGTGATGACTGGTTGATTCAAATTCCGTATCCGGCTTGCAATGTCCGCAGTGCTGACGTAAAATATCCCCAGCAATAAACGGATCATGGGTTAGAGTCCCCTTGCCGTCTGGCTAACCGTGGGAGGTTCTCGTGTTCTTCCTTTCCATGTAACGCAAATGTTGGTTAGTTCTATAAAAAAAGTTCTCCACGAAGGTAAATTTCCCACAATACTCGATTCAGGAGTTCCCTTGTCTTCTGGATGGGGTTCAAAATGAAAAGGCCACGGAATTGAGCATTAGTAGTCGTAAAACCAAAAATTGGTTCGGCAGTTCAACGATGGTTATAAAATAAGACCAGCTAGATAATTTGATACTCAGATAATTTGATACTCATGCGAAACATACAATCTATTAAACACCGTACCAATTATGTAATATTAAGTTTTTGTAAAGGAGATATCTTTTATAATTGCTCCAGGGAACAAACATCTTAGTCTTCATTAATGATATCACACATAGACCATATTTTTTTTTCCAAAAGAGTTTTATGAAATAGTCAAGATTGTTTCGGAACCTTTATTTACCGGAACTACAATCATCTTGTTTTTGGACATGAAATATAATAATGCATTTTTAAAATACATTAAAAATAAATTTTGTATTTTATATTATAACCATCATTGAACAGCCGACCCAATTTTGGGTCTACTACTGCAAATATTCAACTCCGCAGCCTTGTAACTTTGAACCAATCCTGAAACAAGGAAACCTGGATCAGTACCCAATGAGGTAAGAATATTTATGGGAGCATGGATTTTGTGACTCGGCAGATTTAAGTCACCATTTACTTTACGGGAAGCCTTCGGACAGCGGGGATCGAACCCACGATCTCCTGGACATGGGTCCGGTGCCCTAACAACCTGGCTATCCCGACCCCTCAGAAATGAATTGAAATATTAGTTGGATTTCTTACTTCCTACAGATGTTTGTATCGTGGCAGGTTCAGACCACTTTCCTGGACTGGCCTTCGTTTCCGCCTGCACCTCAATGGTGTAGTTAGTAAATGGAATCAAGTCCTTTATTAAATAGAATGTTTCTTTTGTCTCATGCAGATTACTTCTGGTGTTGTTAGTCCAGCGGATTCTGTACAGCGTGATTGGGCCAACATCGGGTTTAGGAATGTCCCACTCTATTTCTATGCTTGTATTCTTCACATCCTTTCCTCGAACATTCTTTGGAGCTGATGGGACTGGAAAATAAATATTATAAGCAACATTCTCAGAATACATTTCTATGGTTGTATTTTTCGCGTAATTTTCAACTAATATACAGGGGAGTGAATATGGATAATATATTTTGTTTTTCCAACGATTGTCTGCGGGATAATTATCATTCAGATAGGTCTTTATCAAACAAAATAAACAAATAAATTTTACTTTTTGCGTATTTCGCCAAGTCTCGAGAATTTTTTAAACGAACTGAAAACTTTTTGCACTTATTTATAAAATTTGTTTGTCCCAAGATGAAGTGAAAAAAATGAATTTAAAAAATTATTTTTATTATTTCATTGAATAACAGTCGAAAATTTTTTAAATTGTAAGGTATAAATTTGTTTGTATATGTAATTGTCTCTGTAATCTTACATGGTAAAATGCAAAATTTAAGAGAAATTGGTTGAATAGTAGTGGAGAATTTTAGCGATTTTTTAAAATTTGATTTCTTAAAAACTATTCTATCGATATCTCTCAAATTTTGCATTTCACCATGAAAATACTTTATATGCATACTTTAAGAAGATATAAAAAAATATACCCAAAAATTCAAAATTTGTTCGACCTTTATAAAATTAATAATTAAAAATAATAAATATTCACTAACATTTATTTTTTTAAGGGGACTTATCTTAGGACAAACAACTTTTATAATTATGAGAAAAAATTTTTCAATTCATTTAAAAAGTTCTCTAGATACGACAAAACACGCAAAAAATAATATTTGACTAAGAAAAGTGTTTAACTAAGAAAAACTTTCAAATTTTTTCTACTTAGAAATATCTTCAAGCTGATTGAACATAGAAAAGTTTTCAGTTCGAATCACTGAAATTTGAGAATTTTCAAACTGTTTTTACTTCTAAAACTTCTGATGTTATTGTTACTTATAAATTTCTGAAGTTCTTTAAATAAATTTTGCTTTTGACTTAGAAAAACTTTCGGATTTTTTGTACTAAAAATATTCAGAAATTGCTTGAAAATAGGAAATTTTTTAAGTTGGAATCCCAGAACGTAGAATATTTTTAGACTGCTTGTACTTAGAAAATTTCAGATGTTATTGGTATTTAGAAAATTTCTGAAGTTTTTTAATTTTCAAATTGCTTTCACTTAAAAAAAAAAAAGCATTCACATTTTTCGTGCTTGGAAATATTCTGAAGTTGTTAGAACATGGAAAATTTTATTCGAATTGCAGAACTTTGAAAAGGTTCAAACTGTTTCCTTCAGAAAATTTCTGAAGGTTTCGATACTTAGAAAATCCTGGAAGTTTCGGTACTTTGAAAGTTTTTAAAATTTTCGGAAAATATTCTGAAGTTGCTTGAATATAGAAAATTTTATTCGAATTGCAGAACTTTGAAAATTTTCAAACTGTTAGCAATTTGAAAATTTTTAAAGTTTTTTTGAGCAACTTTCAAATAGTTTCGACTTAGAAAAACTTTCAAATGTTTTGTACTTAGAATTATTCTGAAGTTTTTTGAACATATAAAATATTTTTATTGGAATTGCAGAACTTTGAAAATTTTTAAACTGTTTGCATTTAGAAAATTTCTGAGGGTTTCGGTACTTAGAAAATTTCTGTTCATATTTGCACTTGTAAAATTTCTGTGGAAGATGTTTAAGTAACTTTCAAATTGTTTTGACTTAGAAAAACTTCCACAGTTTTTGTACTTTGAAATAATCTGTACAAACAATTATTTAAACAAAAAAAGGTATCGGAATCTAAAGAATCTGCACTGATTACTAAGGATGTACAGAACATCTATACTGACAGAAAATTTTCGGTGAGGGGTTCACACTTTCGATCTCTTTCTTACCAAACAAAGGGGACCCTATATTCCTGATTGTGGCTATCCCCTACATATTCGAGATCAGAAGTCCGAAATCATCGAAAAAAAGATATGTTAATTTAGAGAAATTGCGTTTTCGATTTCGTATTTTAAAAAATATCGTCGACACTAATTAATTAGCCTATTTGAGGTCACCCCCTCGAATAATTAAGAGTGCGTCATAGATCTTGAAGATCCGATCATTAGATCAAAAGTTATTCATTGTGGTCAGTGAAAACAATTATTTAAATTTTAAAAAAAAAGGTATTGGAATCTAAAGAATCAATGCTGATTACTAAGGGTGTACAGAACATCAAAACTGACAGAAATTTGTAGGTTTTTCTAGTAATAGTCTTCATGCCAGCCATTCATTGAACAACAGATGATACGTGCATCCATCTTCCTCAGAGATATCAATTTCTTTCTTTTTTTATATATATTCTTCTTAATCATCATTGCAGCCCCAAATGCTTTCTCAATTTACTTTCTCCAATATAAAATTTCAGCTAGCTATTTTGCCGGAAATTATCCTCAATTTATGGACATGAAATATAATAATTTCAGGAAAGTTAAAGTAAACACACGATTCACTACAAAATGAAGAAAAATGTGATCGCCGCGAGGCTATCACTGGTTACATATTGGCAAAATGGTTGTTGTCCAATTTTTTTCGGAAAAGAAACTTTATTCTGTTTTCATCTTGGACATCTGTTACTGTTAATCCTGAACTGCTCAGTACACAATTTCGAAGACATATTTGAATGCAGCTCAGACACATTCTGTGTCAATTCTTTTGATGACTGAACAGACACAGAACAGCCAATCGGGATCAATGTTAACATTTTCGGATTTGTAGTACAATGGTGTTTGATGGATGTTGTTGTTAATTTACGTCGCACTAGAGCTGCACAATAGGCTATTGGCGACGGTCAGGGAAACATCCCGGAGGATAATCCAAAGACATGCCATCACAATTTTGATCCTCTGCGGAGGGGAGGTGTTTGATGGAGGTTGTAAGCTGCATCATATACCCGTTTCGGATTCATACATGAAATATCATTTGAAAGCTAGGCTTTTTTTCAATTTTACATGAATAGTGAATGAATCACTTATATTGCGTGGAAGACAGTCTACGATCTTGTGCAAGTTATTGGGTACGTTGACAATGGATCCTTTTATCCCTAACTGGTGATCATTACCTAGTTCTCGTATTTGCCTGAAAGGAATTCGGAGAGCCACCATTCGCTCTTCGGTAGGGTTCAATTCCCTCAACCACTTTGTACTTTTGGGAGGGACGCACTTCATGCTTGTGAACGGAATCCTTTCGTTTTTTCGTTTGTGAGTAACGCTTAAGGAATTTCCGTCTACGTTCTTTGGCTTTTTCAGTCTCGGTAATTTTAGGCCCTGGCATTGCTTTTTCCTTGCTTCAACTCTAACCTTTGGGACCGTGTCAATCAGTTTGGACCCTGCTATGTGTGATATTCACCTGAATTAGTAATGAAAACGATCCAGTTTGATCTGTAGGTTAGAGCTTCTGATTCTTAATTAAAACAATAAAATTAAAGAATCGTGCAAATGATGAAATTCTCTTTTATTCACAACTCAAGAAGTATTTATGGCATCTTTCTGGTCCCATATCTCAAAAATAAACTCACCAACATAATGCGTAACAAAATTAAAAGTGAAAAAGGAGAATTCTAAAAAAGTTACCAAACAGCAGCGGTTGCCATAGCGAAGCATGCTCACTGCTTACTAATACTCTTGATTATTGTAGTTGAAAAGTGTGAGGACGCCATCAGATCCAAAGCAAGACCCATTTTGCCAATGGGCAATAATGCATTTTAAAAATATACACCAAAAATAATTGAAATATTAGTTGGATTTCTTACTTCCTACAGATGTTTGTATCGTGGCAGGTTCAGACCACTTTCCTGGACTGGCCTTCGTTTCCGCCTGCACCTCAATGGTGTAGTTACTGAATGGAATCAAGTCCTTTATTAAATAGAATGTTTCTTTTGTCTCATGCAGATTACTTCTGGTGTTGTTAGTCCAGCGGATTCTGTACACCGTGATTGGGCCAACATCGGGTTTAGGGATGTCCCACTCTATTTCTATGCTTGTATTCTTCACATCCTTTCCTCGAACATTCTTTGGAGCTGATGGGACTGGAAAATAAATATTATGAGCAACATTCTCACAATACATTTCTATGGTTGTATTTTTCACGTAATTTTTAACGAATATACACAGGAGTGATTATAGATTATATATTTTATATAATCTATAATCACTCCTGTACTAACATACAGGGGAGTGAATATTTATAATATATTTTGTTTTTCAAATAATCGTTTGTGGGATAATAATCATTCAATTTATAAAACACAAACAGCTTACCTCCCTCACTTGTCCGTAACCTAAGTTGCTTCGACCACGGTCCATAACTAGCCATTGTTTTGGCCTGCACTTGGATGAAGTAATACTGATAAGGTTTCAATTTCTGAATGCGGAAAACTCTATCCTTCGTTTCTTGCTCACCATTTCTGCTGTTGCTCATGTCCATCCACCTCACTTTGTAGAGAACAATGGGGCCAGCACTGTCACCAGGACTGTCCCACGCTATACCGAGGCTCGTGTTAGTTGTAAGGTTTTCTCGAAGATTAATAGGAGATAGTGGAACTGGAAAATGACAAACATCTATTTTTAGGATTAGTTACAAAAAAAGGTTTCACCACTCGTAATACGAGGGTTGTAAATTAAATAGTGACAACTTAACCTTGAAACTTACAGAAGGGCGGGCATGCGCAAATAGGATATGGGAGAGGTGAGGTGGCGCTGTTGTCGATGTGTAGAGTGCAAAAAACAGTCGATTTGCTTAGAAGGGTAGTTGTTGCGTGGCGTTAAAGTGAGGAGTTTCGTTTCCATCGCTCTTAAGCATGTTGTCAAAAGGCTTAATGACGAAAAAAGAACAGATGCTTGAACCCATTGTGCTACTGTCCTATAGGGTAAAGCATTTGCGCCACAGGCTTCCACTAATCCACGATAGCATTCTGTTGCATTTTTGCCACGGACAACCTCGATTTTAAGCCACGACCGCTGATCACCTTTTGAAAACATGCTTTAGAGCGATGGAAACGAAACTCCTCACTTTAACGACACACAACAACTACCCTTCTAAGCAGATTGACTGTTTTTTGCACTCTACACATCGACAACAGCGCCACCTCACCGCTCTCATAGCCTATTCGCGCATGCCCGCCCTTCTGTAAGTTTCAAGGTTAAGTTGCCACTATTTAATTTACAACCCTAGTATATGAAAAACATAAATCTCGGAGAATAAAATTTTTAGTGAGACTTCCAAGCGATCACGAATTTTACTCCATATCCCAAGAAATGCACCATCCTATATTGTTATTGTACTGCTTACAATATGACTTGTGCTATTTGCAATTGCGCACTTAATTTAAACTGAAAACTTTAACTAAAAACTGAAAACAAGAAATATAAAAATAAATTAAAGTCAATCCTACTTGGATCAAGGAAGAAAAATTTTAATTTAGTTACTTTATTACTGAATAATTAAAATTTTTTCTCCCATATAAAAATATAATTAATTAATAAAAATTTAATGAATGAATTAATCAAAAGTATTTTATTAGCTGTTAAAAATTTGAACACGATACAGGGTGAGTGTGAACTAATAGTGGGAATTGAGTAACACAGGGCAGCCCTTACATTGTGAAGTTAATTTCCTTAAAACGATTTATGGCTCACTACCTTGTAGAATTTCCAAAATACAGAAAAACATCATGAATGAAAACAACACGCATATTTAAATACAAATCTGAATGAAACTGCCAAGCCTGTTCATCGTTTTTTAAGAACTAACATCAGAGGTTTTCAAAATTCAGTACCAGATTTAGAATCTTGTTATTGTTTACACTCATTTTTGAAATGTCTGTCAGAAAGAAAGAGAAAATTATGTACATCACAAAAAAATGGATAAGCCTGAATAACTTTTGATCTAATGATCGGATCTGTACGTTCTAGGACTCAATCTTAGTGGTTCGAGTGGGTGACCTTATATGTGCTAATATCCTCGTTTGTAGACGGATCATGGGTTAGAGTCCTCCTGCCGTCAGGCTAATCGTGGGTGGTCTTCTTTTCCATGTGAAACAAATGCAGGTTACTTCCATCAAAAAGTCCTCCACGAAGGCAAATTTCTCCCAATACTTGATTCATGATTTCCCTTGTCTTCTGGATTGAGTTCTTTAATTACAGGGCTACGGAGTTGAACATTAGTAGTCGTTAACTGAAACAATAGAGTTGGCTGTTCAACGACGGTTATAAAATAAAAATAAAAATATATCCTACCTCCGATGTCTGTTTGTATGACTACGGGTTCGGACCATGCCCCATAGCCAGCATTCGTTTTTGCCTGCACCGAGATGCTATAGTTTGTATAAGGATTTAATCCATCGATGAGATAGGCGGAAGCCTCAATTTCCTTTTCTGCCCAACTATTGTTCCTCATGTTCAACCATTTCAGTTTGTAGAGGCTGATGGATCCTACTACAGGATGTGGTTCATCCCACTCCATTTCGATGCTAGAGTTGGTCACGCCTTTCTCACGAAGATTCAGAGGAGAAGATGGAACTGTAAAGAAAATAATATCTTTGATGAAACTTTAAACTCCTAATGAAATATAGCCTTTTGAAAACGATTGCATACTGTCCGAACTGATTATCAAATGTAAGCGAAAATACACTGATGTGAGAAATAAAGAGAATTTGCAGACTGGGTCGATTATCCCTAGAACTATTGGACCTGTATCAAACATAGTTCTAATATATTTTTGGTATTTAATTGTCAAAAATACTTTTTTGAAATTTCCATGACGCTTTTTTTAGAACTATGTTTTATGTAGTTTTAAGTTCCATATACTTTCCTAACTTGAAAGATTTTGCTCCAATTGAAAATCAAGAGGGAAACTAACGTACTTCCTTCCTCTATGACTCTCCACACGATAATGGTGAAAACATACGAAGTGTTGCCACAAGTAGAGAGTTCTGCTCTACGTCACCTGTAGCCCATTTCAAACGCCAATCGTTATGAATTTTATTTCATTCCAAAACACTTTTTTGAAATTTCCAGACAAATTATTTTTTCTGCATTCATATCAGATCATTACAATCACTTACATTCTAATCATACAACCGTTAGAGCGTGTTCTAAATAACAGCATACATTCTCCTTTTCAGCAATCTATGGATGGTTTCATTTTATTTCATAACCGTCTTTGAACATCCGACCCAAATATTGGGTTTATGACTGCTGATGTTCAACTCCGTAGCCCTGTCATTTTGAACCCAATTCAGAAGACAAGGAAACTCCTGGATCAAGTATTGGATGAAATTCGAATGACTTTTTGATGAAACTAACCTGCATTTACGTTACATGGAGAGGAAGACCACGAGAGCCTACTACGGTTACCCTGATGGAAAGGGGACTCTAATCCATGATCCGTCTACCACTGAGGATATTTTATGTCAGCACTGTGGTCGGTGCAAGCCGGGTGCGGATTCGCGTCTACCTGCCATCACTGCACGTCTACCTGCCATTCGAACCCGTTTCACTTCGTTGGCAGGCGAACGCTCTATCCCACTCCATTTCGATGCTAGAGTTGGTCACGCCTTTCTCACGAAGATTCAGAGGAGAAGATGGAACTGTAAAGAAAATAATATCTTTGATGAAACTTTAAACTCCTAATGAAATATAGCCTTTTGAAAACGATTGCATGCAGTCAGAGTTGATTATCAAACGTAAACGAAAATACACTGACGTAAGAAATTAAGAGAATTTGCTGACTTGGTCGTTTATCTCTAGAACTACTGGACCTAGATTAAACATAGTTGCAAAACAAAGCGTCATGGAAATTTAAAATGAATATAAAAATATTTTTAACAATTAAATATGAAAAGTATTAGGAGAAGGAAAAATATCGAATTACATTCCTATATTACTGAAAAGAGGAGGAGAGGGAAAGGGAAATGGACAAAGGCATGCAACCGGTTTTCTCCCCAGATGGCGCATTCGAGCTCTGCGATCGCCTATATTAATGCACAACTATTGGCGATCGCAACACTCGAATACGCCATCTGGGGAGAGACCGGTTTCATGTTTTTAGCCCTTCTCCCTTCCCTCTCCTCCTCTTTTCAGTTGTATAGGAATGTACTGCGCTATTTTCCCTTTTCTTAATATTTTTCCTTTTTATTTCATAAAAATATTTTTTAAAATTTCCGTGATAGTTTTCATTAGAACTATGTTTAATGTAGTTTTCAGCTCCATATAGTTCTCCAACTTAAAAGATTTTAATCTATATGAAAATCGAGAGAGAAACTAACGTACTTCCTTCCTCTATGACTTTCCACACGCTAATGGTGAAAGCATGTGAAGGGTTGCCATAGGAAAAGAGTTCTGCTCTACGCCACCTGCAGCCCATTTCGATCGCCAATAAATTTTCTTTCCTTTTTTTTTTTTTTAAATATTTTTCGTTTTTAATAGCTAAAACTATTTTTTAACAAAATGTCCATGATGTTCTTTTAGAGCTATGTTTAATGCAGTTTTCAGTTCTATATAGTTTCTTAACTTAAAAGATTTTACTTTATTTGAAAATCAAGACAGAAACTAATGTACTTCCTTCTACGACTTTCCACACGCTAATGGTGAAAGCATTCGAAATGTTGCCACAGGTAGAGAGTTCTGCTCTACGTCACCTGTAGCCCATTTCGATCGCCAAGTGTTATGAATTTTATTTCATTCCAAAACTGCTGCTGACACTTTTTTGAAATTTCAAGACAAATTTACTTTTTCTGCACTCATATCATATCATTACAATCACTTACATTTTAATCTTACAGTTGTTTGAGTGTGTTCTAAGTAACCGCACGCATTCTCCTTTTCAACAATCTGTGGATGGTTTCATATCATTTCATAACCGTCTTTTAACAGCCGACCCAATTTTTAGATTTATGACTACTAATGTTCAACTCCGTAGCCTTGTCATTTTGAACCCAATACAGAAGACAAGGAAACTCCTAATCAAGTATTGGGAGAAATTCGGAAGACATTTTGATGAAACTAACCCATGATGAAACTAGTTATAAACAGGGTTTTCCCTAAAGACCACTCTTAATATATGAAAAATATAAATCACGGTGGATAAAATTATTAATGAGACTTCCAAGCGATTACGATTTTTCACTCCATATCCTGAAAACCCGGCATCCTGTATTAATATCTTACTGCTTACAATATGTCCTGTGCTATTTGTCATTGCGCACTTAATTTTAACTGAAAGCTTTAACTAGAAACTGAAAACAAGTAATATAAGAAAAAATTAAAGTCAATACTACTTAGATCAAAAAAGAAAATTTTTAATTTAGTTACTTTTTATTCAATAATTACATTTTTTCTGCCATATAAAAATAAAATTAATTAATAAAAATTTAATGAATGAATTAATAAAAAGTAATTTATTAACGGTTAAAAATTTGAACACGATTCAGGGAAAGTGTGAACTAATAGTGGGAATTGAGTAACACAGGGCAGCCCTTACATTGTGATGTTAATTTCCTTAAAACGATTTATGGCTCACT
Organism: Parasteatoda tepidariorum; assembly: GCF_982258835.1. Classification (NCBI taxonomy): domain Eukaryota; kingdom Metazoa; phylum Arthropoda; class Arachnida; order Araneae; family Theridiidae; genus Parasteatoda; species Parasteatoda tepidariorum. The sequence continues at coordinate 3,342,069 of NC_141757.1, read as the reverse complement.
ACCTTGTAGAATTTCCAAAATACAGAAAAACATCATGAATGAAAACAACACGCATATTTAAATACAAATCTGAATGAAACTGCCAAGCCTGTTCATCGTTTTTTAAGAACTAACATAAGAGGTTTTCAAAATTCAGCACCGGATATAGAATCTTGTTATTGTTTACACTCATTTTTGAAATGTTCGTCAGAAAGAAAGAGAAAATGATGTACATCACAAAAAAAATGGATAAACCTACATAACTTTTGATTTAATGATCGGATCTGTACTTTCTAGAACTCAATCTGTATGGTTCGAGAGGGCGACCTAAAATATGCTAATATCTTCGTTTGTAGACAGATCATGGGTTAGAGTCCTCTTGCCGTCAGGCAAACCGTGGGAGCTCTTCCTCTCCATGTGAAGTAAATGGTGGTTACTTCCATCAAAACGTCCTCCACGAAGGTAATTTTCTCCCACTACTTGAGCCAGGAGCTGCTTGGTCTTCTGGATTGGGTTTTAAATTACTAGCCTACGGAGTTGAAGATTAGAAGTCGTAAACTCAAAAAAAATTGGGTTGGCTGTACAAAAATAAAATAAAAAATATATCCTACCTCCGATATCTGTTAGTATAACCACGGGTTTGGACCATGCCCCATAGCCAGCATTCGTTTTCGCCTGCACCGAGATGCTATAGTTTGTATAAGGATTTAATCCATCGATGAGAAAAGTGGAGGCCTCAGTTTCCTTTTCTGCCCAACTATTGTTCTTCATGTTCAACCATTTCAGTTTGTAGAGGCTGATGGATCCTACTACAGGATGCGGTTCATCCCACTCCATTTCGATGCTAGAGTTGGTCACGCCTTTCTCACGAAGATTCAGAGGAGAAGATGGAACTGTAAAGAAAATGATATCGTTGATGAAACTTTAAACTCCTAATGAAATATAGCCTTTTGAAAACGATTGCATGCAGTCAGAGCTGATTATCAAACGTAAACGAAAATACACTGACGTAAGAAATTAAGAGAATTTGCTGACTTGGTCGTTTATCTCTAGAACTACTGGACCTAGATTAAACATAGTTGCAAAACAAAGCGTCATAGAAATTTAAAATGAAAATAAAAATATTTGTAACAATTAAATATGAAAAGTATTAGGAGAAGGAAAAATATCGAATTACATTCCTATATTACTGAAAAGAGGAGGAGAGGGAAAGGGAAATGGACAAAGGCATGCAACCGGTTTTCTCCCCAGATGGCGCATTCGAGCTTTGCGATCGCCTATATTAATGCACAACTATTGGCGATCGCATCACTCGAATACGCCATCTGGGGAGAGACCGGTTTCATGTTTTTAGCCCTTCTCCCTTCCCTCTCCTCCTCTTTTCAGTTGTATAGGAATGTACTGCGCTATTTTCCCTTTTCTTAATATTTTTCCTTTTTATTTCATAAAAATATTTTTTAAAATTTCCGTGATAGTTTTCATTAGAACTATGTTTAATGTAGTTTTCAGCTCCATATAGTTCTCCAACTTAAAAGATTTTAATCTATATGAAAATCGAGAGAGAAACTAACGTACTTCCTTCCTCTATGACTTTCCACACGCTAATGGTGAAAGCATGTGAAGTGTTGCCATAGGAAAAGAGTTCTGCTCTACGCCACCTGCTGCCCATTTCGATCGCCAATAAATTTTCTTTCCTTTTTTTTTTAAAAATATTTTTCGTTTTTAATAGCTAAAACTATTTTTTAACAAAATGTCCATGATGTTCTTTTAGAGCTATGTTTAATGCAGTTTTCAGTTCTATATAGTTTCTTAACTTAAAAGATTTTACTTTATTTGAAAATCAAGACAGAAACTAATGTACTTCCTTCTATGACTTTCCACACGCTAATGGTGAAAGCATTCGAAGTGTTGCCACAGGTAGAGAGTTCTGCTCTACGTCACCTGTAGCCCATTTCGATCGCCAAGTGTTATGAATTTTATTTCATTCCAAAACTGCTGCTGACACTTTTTTGAAATTTCAAGACAAATTTACTTTTTCTGCACTCATATCATATCATTACAATCACTTACATTTTAATCTTACAGTTGTTTGAGTGTGTTCTAAGTAACCGCATGCATTCTCCCTTTCAACAATCTGTGGATGGTTTCATTTCATTTCATAACCGTCTTTTAACAGCCGACCCAATTTTTGGGTTTATGACTACTAATGTTCAACTCCGTAGCCTTGTCATTTTGAACCCAATACAGAAGACAAGGAAACTCCTAATCAAGTATTGGGAGAAATTCGGAAGACATTTTGATGAAACTAACCCATGATGAAACTAGTTATAAACAGGGTTTTCCCTAAAGACCAATCTTAATATATGAAAAATATAAATCACGGTGGATAAAATTATTAATGAGACTTCCAAGCGATTACGATTTTTCACTCCATATCCTGAAAACCCGGCATCCTGTATTAATATCTTACTGCTTACAATATGTCCTGTGCTATTTGCCATTGCGCACTTAATTTTAACTGAAAGCTTTAACTAGAAACTGAAAACAAGTAATATAAGAAAAAATTAAAGTCAATACTACTTAGATCAAAAAAGAAAAACTTTAATTTAGTTACTTTTTATTCAATAATTACATTTTTTCTGCCATATAAAAATAAAATTAATTAATAAAAATTTAATGAATGAATTAATAAAAAGTAATTTATTAACGGTTAAAAATTTGAACACGATTCAGGGAAAGTGTGAACTAATAGTGGGAATTGAGTAACACAGGGCAGCCCTTACATTGTGATGTTAATTTCCTTAAAACGATTTATGGCTCACTACCTTGTAGAATTTCCAAAATACAGAAAAACATCATGAATGAAAACAACACGCATATTTAAATACAAATCTGAATGAAACTGCCAAGTCTGTTCATCGTTTTTTAAGAACTAACATAAGAGGTTTTCAAAATTCAGCACCGGATTTAGAATCTTGTTATTGTTTACACTCATTTTTGAAATGTTCGTCAGAAAGAAAGAGAAAATGATGTACATCACAAAAAAATGGAGAAACCTACATAACTTTTGATTTAATGATCGGATCTGTACTTTCTAGAACTCAATCTGTATGGTTCGAGAGGGTGACCTTAAAAATGTTAATATCTTCGTTTGTAGACAGATCATGGGTTAGAGTCCTCTTGCCGTCAGGCAAACCGTGGGAGCTCTTCCTCTCCATGTGAAGTAAATGCAGGTTACTTCCATGAAAACATCCTGCACGAAGGTAATTTTCTCCCACTACTTGAGCCAGGAGCTCCCTGGTCTTCTGTATTGTGTTTAAAATTACTGGCCTACGGAGTTGAAGATTATTAGTCGTAAACTCAAAAAAATTGGGTCTGCTGTACAAAAATAAAATAAAAAATATATCCTACCTCCGATATCTGTTAGTATAACCACGGGTTCGGACCATGCCCCATAGCCAGCATTCGTTTTTGCCTGCACCGAGATGCTATAGTTTGTATAAGGATTTAATCCATCGATGAGATAGGTGGAAGCCTCAATTTCCTTTTCTGCCCAACTATTGTTCTTCATGTTCAACCATTTCAGTTTGTAGAGGCTGATGGATCCTACTACAGGATGCGGTTCATCCCACTCCATTTCGATGCTAGAGTTGGTCACGCCTTTCTCACGAAGATTCAGAGGAGAAGATGGAACTGTAAAGAAAATAATATCTTTGATGAAACTTTAAACTCCTAATGAAATATAGCCTTTTGAAAACGATTGCATACTGTCCGAACTGATTATCAAATGTAAGCGAAAATACACTGATGTGAGAAATAAAGAGAATTTGCAGACTGGGTCGATTATCCCTAGAACTATTGGACCTGTATCAAACATAGTTCTAATATATTTTTGGTATTTAATTGTCAAAAATACTTTTTTGAAATTTCCATGACGCTTTTTTTAGAACTATGTTTTATGTAGTTTTAAGTTCCATATACTTTCCTAACTTGAAAGATTTTGCTCCAATTGAAAATCAAGAGGGAAACTAACGTACTTCCTTCCTCTATGACTCTCCACACGATAATGGTGAAAACATACGAAGTGTTGCCACAAGTAGAGAGTTCTGCTCTACGTCACCTGTAGCCCATTTCAAACGCCAATCGTTATGAATTTTATTTCATTCCAAAACACTTTTTTGAAATTTCCAGACAAATTATTTTTTCTGCATTCATATCAGATCATTACAATCACTTACATTCTAATCATACAACCGTTAGAGCGTGTTCTAAATAACAGCATACATTCTCCTTTTCAGCAATCTATGGATGGTTTCATTTTATTTCATAACCGTCTTTGAACATCCGACCCAAATATTGGGTTTATGACTGCTGATGTTCAACTCCGTAGCCCTGTCATTTTGAACCCAATTCAGAAGACAAGGAAACTCCTGGATCAAGTATTGGATGAAATTCGAATGACTTTTTGATGAAACTAACCTGCATTTACGTTACATGGAGAGGAAGACCACGAGAGCCTACTACGGTTACCCTGATGGAAAGGGGACTCTAATCCATGATCCGTCTACCACTGAGGATATTTTATGTCAGCACTGTGGTCGGTGCAAGCCGGGTGCGGATTCGCGTCTACCTGCCATCACTGCACGTCTACCTGCCATTCGAACCCGTTTCACTTCGTTGGCAGGCGAACGCTCTATCCCCTGAGCCATCACGGCTTTCTGTGGACAGTTGACCGTATAAAGCTAAGCACAGATGGCGATAGGGGGTTGAAATTCGTCGTAAGATTTCTGGGTTACTGCTTCCGATTGAATTTTACGCCTAAACATGAAAAAGTGCTTCATCCAATATTATTATACTTGTAGAGTTTACATTATAACGCGTTCTTTCAATTTAACTTTCAACGAAGCAAACTACAAATGAATTCGGAAGACTTTACAAGCATGCTATGATGTGATCCAAAAAATATCAAACACAAATATAGTAAAAAAAGGGATAACACTCAATACATAGAAAACCTGATCTCGTTTAAAGGTTAGAAGGTTTCACCTTTTTAGGTTTAAATTAAAAGGTTTTTGCTGAGTGAAAGTAAACCTTATTTTGCTACCTGGGAAGTATATCAATTGTTTAATGTGGACCATCCGACGATGTTAGCTAGTTCATATCACATCCTTGCACGTTACAATACTAGATCCTGATCTCATGTTAGTTGATTTATCCTGCTTTATCTATTGTCTTTTAGCACTAGGCTGACCGCTGATACGAAATTAAGAACTTGACGCCATTCAACATGTTCGCGGAACCGGGAGCAGCTCATGCCTCGAATCCGAATCACTGATGTCAACGAACAAACTCACAGTTTCACAGCCAGCACAGTCTCCCTCCATTTGGATCAACAGAGAACACCACCACCTCTGCGTAAGCATCATATTCCAAATCCAAAAAATACCTTAAGAAAAGCAGCTGGCGCAATAGTTAAAGGTTTATTTTAACTCAGAAATTTTTTTTTAATGTAAATCTAAAAAGGTCTGTAATACGGTTTACGTGTAAACCTTCTAACCTTAAAACGAGATCTGTGACAGCCTGCTCTATTCTATTCACATTACTCTAATCCAAAACCGTAGAAAACAGCCATCTAAATAAAAACTTTAAATCAAGGTAGACTTACAGTTTACAAGCGGGAAAAAAAATCTTTTCATAAAGCTAGTCTCGAGGAGAAAATAATCTTAAATCTAGTTTATTATAAGGTTTCCTTTTGCAAAGTCTTGTATGCTCAGCTGAAACCCACCTTGTCATGAAATTTTAATGGACAATGCAATTTGATCCTATCGTTAGTCAACAAAAACATCATGATGGATCCAAGTGACCATTTTACCTAAGTTATAATACTGTTTAAAAAAACTTTAACAAATAATTTCTAATCCTTTTAGGATGAAATGTTTGAAACTGCAATGTCTTTGCGTTATTTGAAAAAAAGGTTTTCAGTACAAACATTTTCCCGAAGAAAATTCCGACGCAAGGTGGACGTAAGGTTACTTGCTTTCTGGGCATGTCTTATATACTGGTGAATTGGCATTTAATATTTAAAGTGATAGTTACTCCACAGAATCATAACGCTTACTTCCATCTTTGGTTTGTGTGATAATAGGATCTGACCATGGTCCGAATCCGGCATCCGTCTTAGCTTGGACCTGGATTGTGTAGTTTGTGTAAGGAGATAAGTCTTGTATCAGATAGGTCCTGTTCAGAGCTTCTGCATCACCCTCGGTTTTTGAACTCGTCCATTTTATTTTGTAGAAAAGAATGGGACCCACATACGGATAGGGTTCATCCCACGTCAATTCAATACTCGAGTTCGTGAGGCTCGTATTCTGAATTTTGAGAGGATGTGAAGGAACTAGAAAAGGAAGAAAAAAGAAGTAATATAAAAAAAATATAAAGTCAATTACTACTTAGGTTAACAAAGAAAACTTTTATTTTAGTTACTTTTTATCCGTATTTTAAGTCCGAAATGATAAAGAGACACATATTTTATCAAAAGAAAATTTTTCATGTTTTGCAGCGTAAAAGATTATGTGTACAGTGAGCAAAAAAATAAACGAAACACCCTGAATAATTTTCGATCCAATTATCAGATTTTCTCTTACTTCAAATATGCTCATTATTTAGCTCAGATAATATATCAGATTACGAAACCAGACACAAAAACGTACTTTCTCTGAATAAACATACCTTTTTTCTTACGGTTTTGGACCCCAAAACATAGGGGGAAATCGCAATCTGGAAAATATGATCCTAATAATTTGGTTAGGAGAGACTAAAATTTGCACCCTTTAATGTAAATTTTACTCTGCGTACTTCCCTCTAACTGGAAAATTTTTTAAGTAAATTAAAAAAAATTGCACTTAATTTTAAAATTCGTTTATTTAAAGATAATTTCATGCAAAAATTTTCATACTTATTTATTACTTTTCACTATTTTATTTTAAATAGTGGAGAAAATTTTTTGAATTGTTTGGTTTACAAATTTTTAGCTCATATTAAGGAATGTAATTTATGAGGCAAAATACGAAATTTGAATAAAACCGTTCGAATAATTCCTGAGAAATCAAATTTCAATTAAACAACTTATTTGAAATTAGATATCTCAGGAACTGTTCGACCACTTTCGCTTAAATTTTATATTTTTAGACTTAGAATTACATTCTCTAAAATGAAGTAAAAAGTGGTATACTTTTCAATTCAAAAATTTTCACTATTTTTAAATAAAGAGGAAAAAAATAATAAATAATTACTAAAATAATATTTTTTGCATGAAATTATCTGTGGATAAACAAATTTTACAATCGTACGCGAGAGTTATTATATTCGCTTAAAAATTTCTCATATTATGACAAAATACACAAAAAGTCAAAATAACATTAAGGGGTCCAAACTCTCGATCAGACTATTGGAATCATTTTTCATAGATTGTGGCTACTTCCTATATTTTGAGGGTCAAAAATCCAAATACGTCAACAAAAAAAGAAGGTATGTTTATTCAGAGAAACAACGTTTTTTGTCTGGTTTCGTAACTTAAATTGGTTGTTGTCGTCGTTGGTCATTAAGACAAGAGTTGTTTTTTCCAGTGGTGCCAACTATGACAGATAACTCGACTTCTGCCACACCCATACGTCACACTCGTTTATAGTGCGAACCCATTCATACATCTATTCATTCATCCATAGATCGTAATTTTAATCTGAACCAGAGAACGATCAATCTGCAATTCAGTACCCCCAGAGGTATAATTTGTTATGAGAACATGGAGGACTGTATGTTCCGAAAGATTTAACGTGTACCAGTCACCATTTACTACACGAGGAGGCTTCAGTCGACGGGATTCGAACTCCTTGCCACGAACGTGAGTCCAGCACCCTGCCAACCAAGCTATCCCAGCTCCGCCTTGCTAATTAATATGCATATTTGAAGTCACTTCATCGCACTACCCTGCCGACAATTTTACCTTGGCCTAAGTTGGGTTCAAAACTGGCTCGATATGGGTCTTATAAGAACATGCACCGAGGGACCAATATTGGATGTCTAGATTTTTGTCCTAGGGTGCTGGGCCCATGTCCAAGAGGTCGTGGGTTCGATCCTCGCCGGCCGAAGACTCCCCGTGTAGTAAATGGTGACTGATGCACGTTAAATCTGTCAAGTCTCAAAGTCCTCCATGTTCCCATAACAAATCAACACCTCTGGGGGTACTGATCCAGCAGTTTCCTTGTCTTCTGGATTGGTTCAAAAATTACAAGGCTACGGAGTTGAACATTAGTAGTCGTAAACCCATGAAATTGGGTCGGCTGTTCAACGACGGTTATAAAATAAAAATAAAAATAAAATAAAATAAAATATTGGTTCTAGTATGGCCTATATAGGGCCTACATTGGCCAATATAGAACCTATATTGGCTAAATAATGGATATGAAATATTGGGTGAATGTGATTCTATATAGGACCGATGTTGGTTGTAAAGTGACTGTAAAATATCAGCTGAATCGGATAATTCCATACAGGGCCAATATCGCAAAAGTAAAGAACCTTTGAACCCTTACTGAGCCTAGATTTATGAATATTGGCCCCAGGTTATTTTGGAGCCAGGATATTAAGATTGAGTCGTCGTAGCAAGTGGAAACTCGATCAAAAGTTATTCAGTGTGTATCGTTTACTTTTCCGATCTAAATTATTAGACGAACTTTAAGGTTCTGTGTAAAATCTTAATTATCAGGTGATTGTTTACGCGAGTTTGCACTTTATTGTTTTTTACGCGAGTTTGCACTTGCTTATGTTCGTGTATCAATGGGTTAAATTAGATGACATATAATATAAAAATTCAGCGATTGGGTAAATTAGACGATATATTACATAAATATAGAATATTTATTATATCAGGTTATTATATTAGTATATTGTCATAATTAGATCCAATTATTAGACGAACTGTAGTTTCTTAATAATGACATGATTTGCACCAGTTTATACGCAGTACTTTTATATTTAGACATACATGTAATGGGTTTTAATTCGGGAGATTTTTTATTTACTTCCTAATTTGTATTTATTTTTAACGTATTTCATTACAATATTAACCAACTGATACACGAATGTAAACAAGTGCAAACAAAACAATAAAGCTGTATAGAGTATCAACTGATAATTAAGTTTTTACACAGAATCTTAGAGTTCGTCTAATCATTTGATAAGATAGTTAATGTGAATCAATCTTACCCCCTGCAGCTGTTGTTTCTGCAATAGTGTCTGACCAATTTCCAAAACCGGCATCATTCCAAGATTTGATTCGGATGTAGTATGTGGTGTACGGTTTGAGATCTTCGATGGTGCATTTAAGTTCTGTAGTGTTCAAAGAATCCCTGTCATTCCACTCTACAGTGTAGAATTGAATTCTTCCAGTCTTTTGAGCGGGTAAGTTCCATTGAAGGGACAAACTTTTTTCAGTCTTGACTGTGACAGTTATATTTTCAGGCGGGAATGGAGCTATAACAAGTAGTAGAACAAAAAAATTTAAAGTCAATTCCAAATTAGATCAACAAAGGTGACTCTAAATCTGCTGCGATTTTGATTCTTTTGCTTTGTAGTACTTTGATTTAATACTTTTTGTGTGTTTTTTGTAAATAAAGTAAAGGGCTTGAGACCTTCCAGGCCTAGGGCCCTCGATGGGTGGCTGCGGTCTTCCTGCTGTCGACCCAAATTTGGCTCCGTCTGCAGGAGGGTTTGGCACTGCCGCTCTTCAGGTTTTGGACCAGTCGGGCATCCTTTGCTCTCGATCGTTATGGTGCTCCAATTCTTGCGTGACTCGGGGCCTTGCCCGGTGTCCGCATTTTGCTTGGTCCTCGTGCCGAGCTGGATTTCAAGTCGACGACGAGGCATCTTACATTTGGCGGATGGGCGTATTTGCCTGGGTCGCCGTGACTAAATTCCTTAGATCAACAAATAAATTTTTTATTTTAGTTACTTTTTATTAAGTAATTAAAAAAACCTTCTCCCCTATAAAACTAAAATTAATTATTTAAATTTATTGAATGAATTAATATTTGAAAAAAAAAACTGTATTCGCTATCGCAACGCTTGAGTACTTTCTCTAGCGGAGCCTGAAAATATCAGGCATTTATTTATTAAGTTTTCGTTTAGTTCTATCAGATTCATTGGCGGAGTCAGAAGCCACTTTCTTGGCAGCAAATAAGAGGCTAAATTTCCCTAAGGAAAAGGCAGAAGAACTTTAAAAATCTCTTCAGAAACAGAACGCGCCAAACATTTGAAGGAAAATTTCTCAATAATTTTTAACTTCTATTATCATCAAACTTGCAACTGATAACTTCCAATTTCAGGATCGCATACTGCTACAGATGACTTATTACGTTGAAAATACATTTTTTTGTCTTCAATTCATTACAAATGAGTCAACAAGTGAGCAAGTCAAGTGAAGGGAACATTTCTTACTTTATACCAATGAATAAATGTGATTTCAGAGCAGGCAGAACTGCAATAGTTGTAGAATATTCTTCGTCTTTATAGTGTACATTTTTGTATCTACATAATTCGAAAAACAACAATAAAGAATCATCTGAATTACTTGAAATAGTATCATTTGTGTTGATTATTAAAAAAAATTTTGTCCTTTTCTTGGTAGGTATTTTTTAGTTTTGAAAGAATAATTTCAACTGGAATTCAGCTATTTTGTTTTTAAGCTACATATTAAAATTCATATCGAGATCTTACAACCATAAACTTTTGCTGTGTGGTATATGTTATCTAAAAATAATGAAGGGATAATTCATGTATATATTATTTGAAAATAAAGTTTTCAAACGAAGAAGATTTCATTTGAATTTCTCCGGATTTATAAAGAAAGTAAGTGTTATGATTTTCATAATAAAAAATTTGCTCGTAAAGAATTTTTTTTTTCTATTTTGATGATAGTTCTCCACAGAATAGTTTTTTACGTCTGAATAAGAACCATAAGAATAAAAAAAAAGAAAAAAGTTTTAAGTTTTTTATTTCAATATGAAGCATTTTTAGAATCGTTTTTTTATCCTAAGAATTCTTTATTTTACGTTCTTTAGTTTATAATTTTTTAATAAAAATTGTTGTTAAAATACTTTTTTTGGAAAAACTAAATGGTATCCAACTCCTGGGGAGCAAACTGTATCAGCTGTGTGAATGCAGCTTTTTCGATCTAAATTCAACTGCAGTTGCTAACAAACGTTCAATTTATTGCTATCAAGGAATTTTTCTTAAGCCTAACATGGCGGAACAATGCGAATCGTTCTTTATTAAGTACTGCTATGATTATACTCACGCTCTGACAAGGTGGTGATGGACATTGGTTCCGTCCAATTCCCCATGCCAGCCTCGGTGGAGGCACTCATTTGGATGACATATCTTCTTGCAGGCTTCAATCCTTCAATTACAATCCAAGTTTCGTTCGTGGACAGAACATTCGAAGGTTGTATGCTTCTCTTTCTGGAGTATAAAGACCTGACACTGTAAAGAGTTATGTCGCCTCTAGAAGGCTGTGGCTCGTCCCACTCCAGAGATATATTCCGACTTCCCTTCGATTTTTCTCTTACATTTCGGGGAGGGAAAGGAACTAAGAGAAGAAAAATAATAATTTTGATCTCCCAGCACAAAAAAACAACAACCCTGAAACGTTACATTTGTGGCACTTTCAAAATAAAAACAAGAATTATAAAAAATTAAAGTCAATTCCTACTTAAGTCAACCAAGAAATTTTTTATTTTAGTTACTTTTTATTAAATAATTTTAAACAATTTCTCTAAATGTAAGTCTAATCTAAATTAATTAACTAAATTTAATTAATGAATTAATATTTGAAAAAACTGAATTAACATCAAATGTCATCCACTACAAGTTTTAAAAAATGTACTGAATGGCTGAATAAAAAGTATTAAATTAACGATTGAAAATTTGAACAAGATACATAAATATATATATATAGGGAGAGTGTAAATTAATAGTAGGAATTGAAAAAAAAAGGCGCGTGGTATAAAAGTATAAATTGGGTGACGTGAACCACACGTGCTACCACGTCATGTTCTTTATTGAATTTTTCTGACACTGCGAATATAAAATAATTAAATACTTAAAGGTGCACAATATCCTATTTTTTTTTGCTCAAATAGAGCTATAAGTTAGAAATTATCACTGATGTTATCTATAAAATATGTGAAAAACTAAATCGCTGATAGTAAAATTTACAAGTTTAAGAAAATGTATTTGAATTTGAATGGATGAATAAAAAGTATTTTATGAATGATTTAATTTCTGAGCAAGATATATAGAGAGTATGTACTAATAGTAGGAATGTAATTAGATGATACTTTACCTCCTGGTTTTGTCTGAACACGACGGACTACTGACCAGTTTCCTATTCTATTGCCGTCAGAGACACGCACATAGAAGTCGTAATAGGTGAAGGGTGTTAGATTTTCCACTCTAATGGTTGAGGAGTTCGTAGTGACAGTGTCTTGGTTCCATTTTAGAGTGTACAGCAGATCTCCTAGATCTTCCCAACCGAGAATGACAGTTGTGTTTGTAACATCACGAAGTTCCAGAACAGGAGGATGAAGCGATTCTAAATAAACAAAGTGATCGTGAAATGATAGCCTGCATCTCAACAACTTTAATACATAGGTGAAGAAGTCAAGCTTCCACAGATATAATGTAAACCAATCCCACAAGGTTAGGTGAGGTCACTATGTGTGAAGGAAAGAACAACCTCGCAGATTCTTGAAGCAGATGTGGGCCCTCCTCCCCTTCTCATCAACACCGGAGTAGGGGGGGGGAAGAAGGAAAGTTTTATCTTTTTTTAATCGTCGGTTTGTTCTTTAATGTTACACACTATTGATAAACAATACTGTACTATTAACTGGCGAGCATAACTGACTGCGTCCTCGTCGCGCTTGCTGGAAGCCTAGTATTGTTTTGGAACTGTGACTTAAGACCGAGAGAAGGACAGACATGGGAAACGTAAAATAAGAAATAATTATGGGAGAAATGCAAAAGAAAAATATTAATGAGAGAAAAAAAAGCACTTGCTTGAAAATTCGGTTATTTTAAGAATGATAACAAATGTATGATTTTATTTAATTGCTGCGGAAGAAATATTTCATAGAAAATTATGTTTTACCTCCATTTGTTTTTAAAATTTACAAAAAACCTAGAGCAAAGTTTCAAATGACGAAAAAATATGACGAAATTACTCCCCCACTGTATTATCTTGAGTAATCGGGAAATAATTTGTTATAAAGTGAAAACATTTGTTAATGACGAAATTACTCCCCCACTGCATTATCTTGAGTAATCGGGAAATAATTTGTTACACAGTGAAGACCTTTGTTTATAACAAAATTACTCCGTTATTGCATTATCTTGAGTAATCGGGAAATAATTTGTTATACTGGAAAAATCTTTGTTTATAACAAAATTACCTCCCACTGCGTAATCTTGAGTAATCGGGAAATAATTTGTTTTGCAGTGAAAACATTTGTTCATGACAAAATTACTTCCCACTGCCTAATCGCAAGTAATCAGGAAATAATTTGTTATATAGTGAAAACATTTGTTTATGACAAAATTACCTCCCACTGCGTAATCTTGAGTAATCGGGAAATAATTTGTTTTGCAGTGAAAACATTTATTCATGACAAAATTACTTCCCACTGCCTAATCGTAAGTAATCAGGAAATAATTTGTTATATAGGGAAAACATTTGTTTATGACAAAATTAGCTCCCACTGCGTTATCTTGAGTAATCGGGAAATATTTGTTATACAGTTAAGACTTTTCTTTATAACGAAATTACCTCCCACTGCATTGTCTTGAGTAATCATGAAATAATTTATTATATGGTGAAAACATTTGCTTATGACAAAATTACTTCCTCAATGCGTAATCTTGAGTAATCGGGAAATAATCTATTATACAGTGAAAACAATTGTTTATGACAACAAAAAATTTCCCAACTGTGTAATCTTGAGTAAGCGGGAAATAATTTATTACACAATGAAAACATTTGTTTATGACAAAAAAAAATTCCCAACTGTGTAATCTTGAGTAATCGGTAAATAATTTATTATACAGCGAAAACAATTGTTTATGAAAAAAAATTCCCAACTTTGTAATCTTGAGTAATCGGGAAATAATTTATCATACAGCGAAAACAATTGTTTATGACAACAACAAAAAAATTCCCAACTGCGTAATCTTGAGTAATCGGGAAATAATTTGTTAAATATTGAAAACATTTGTTTATGACAAAATAGCTACCCCAATGCGTAATTCTGAATAATCGGGAAATAACTTGTTAAATATTGCAAATATTTGTTTATGACAAAATTACTTCCCTAATGCGTAATCTTGAACAATCGGGAAATAATTTATTATATAGTGAAAACACTTGTTTATGAAAGAAAAATGATCCTACTTTTTGTTCTAACGACAATCTGATGTGACGAATCACTCCATTCCTCTTTCCCTCTGGCTGACACCCTTACAGTGTAGTTGGTGTTCGGTTGGAGATCTTCAGCCCGATAGAAGGGGTCGTTGTTATTTTGAGTAAAAATTTCTTCGTTCAGTTGGATTTTGTAAGTTGAAATAATTCCTCCGAAGGGTGAATCCCATTTTAGAAAAAAACTCGACTCTGTCACTTCCTCGGCTTTCACATTTGAAGGAGCTGAAAAGAAACAGAAGATATCACTTTATAATCAAGCTTTTAATTTAAGTGCAGCTTTTCCATTCACCAAGGAAAATAAATAAGCAATATAAAAATTTAAAAAAATTAAAGCCAATTCCTACTTAGGACAACAAAGAAAAATTTTATGTTAGTTACTTTTTATTCAATATTTACAACACGTAACAAAATACATTTTATTTGAAAGTAAAAACATTAATTTTAGTACTTTTAAATATACCAAATTTTAATTTTATCTGTCAGGCCTAATGAAAGGTTCCCTTTGGAGCGTGCCATACCAAGAGAGAATAGTTTTGTCGCAAATTCTCCTTCATTAGTCATTTGAATTCTAAAGTGTAGAAAAAGAGAGTTCAGACAAACCTATGGTATAGGCCGGGATAACCTGGTTGGTAAGGACACTGGGTCCATGTCCAAGAGTTCGTGGGTTCGATCCCAGACGATAAATGGTGACTGATGCACGATAAAGCTATCGAGTCGCAAAGTCCTCCCTGTTCCTATAGCGAATCAAACCCTCTGGGGGTACTGATCCAGGAATTCTTGTCTTCTGGGTTGGTTCAAAATGACAAGGCTACGGAGTTGAACATTAATAGTCGTAAACCCAAAAATTGGGTCGGCTGTTTAAAGACAAATATAAAATGCAATAAAAAAATTTTAAAAAAACCTATAGTATTTCATGAAGTTTCAAATACTGGAAAAAAAAGTTTAAAATATGCAAATGAAAATAAATTAGGATTGCGCAACGGAGAAGTTCTCTTTTAATAACTTATTTTCATTTGTATATGTTACCGGCAAAGTGTGAAATCCGGCATTCTATAGAATGCCTAGGCATTGTATATAATGCCTAAAACTAGCCGGCAGTGTATGAAACTATTTATATTTCATACATTTCTTAGGCATCCTATAGAATGCCAAATGAGAAACTGGCAAAGTATAAAATACATCTCCAATTTGTCAAAATGTCATTCATAAATGACACATTCAAAACGTCATTCAAGCCTGCCATGTTTGCAACAAGTAGGCTAATTTCTTATTTTTCATATGAAAATTTTGTTTCCCTTTATAAGAAAGGCATAAATTATGTTTTGCACAACTTTTTATTTTTCTTAACACATTTTGAATAAATGTTTTTTAATGGCACTCTCAGTATTTTTTCAGAATAACATTTTTACTTTTGAGAAATACTGTGAATGACCGAAATCTGGAGAATGTCGATTTTCACCGATGAATGTTGACAATCACATAGTCGCTTTGGGGAATGTCCGAAATATTTATTACATCCGATTTGATATTAATTGTTTCGTGGATATAATTACATTTATTCGATACTTTAATACTTACTGACGATAGATTAGAAGAAACATCAGTGTTTGGAGTATCGGGCAAATATACATCGGCAGTGGCACTTGAACCTAAAAAAATATCAGTGTAGGATATACCGGGCAAATGTATACCGGGCAGTGGCACTTAACTAGACCTAGTATATATTTCGGACATTTACCAAAGGTCTAGTCATACTACTTCTAGTTAATTGCTACTGCCCGGTATACATTTGCCCTGTATATCCTACACTGATGTTTTTTTTTAAGGTTTAGTGCCACTACCCGGTATAACCTTCACTGATATTTTTTTAGGTTCAAGTGCCACTGCCCGGTGTATATTTGCCCGATACTCCAAACACTGATGTTTCTTCTAATCTATCGTCATTAAGTACTTAAATATCGAATAAGTGTAATTATAATCCACGAATAAATTAATATCAAATCGGATATCATAAATATTTCAACGTTCACCGGTGAAAGTCAACAACCACCGATTTCGGTCATTCACAGTAACATGCACATCATTTACATTATAACCTCATCAGGACGTTTTTTTCTCATACTTTGACTAAATAGCATTTGTCATTCTATAGAATGCCTAGGTATTCTATACAATTTCTCGGGAAAGTATGTAATACTTCTCATACCTATTTCATACCTTGCCTAAAAGCATCCGGCATTATATACAATGCCTAGGCATTCTATAGAATGGCGGCGTTTCATACTTTGCCGGTAACATATATGCTAAAATTTTCTTTTCAGTATTTGAAACTTCATGACATACTCTAGGTTTGCTAAATTTTAAACTAGTAATGAAGGAGAAAAAGAATTTGCGATGAAAATTTTTTTTCCATGGTATGGTCCTCTTAAGCTGTTCAATATTTTCGACATAAAGAAATATAAATACGAGAACGTTTTTAATTCACAGTTAACGAGATTATAGTTATAAGAGAGTAACTCTTAGTTTAGTTACATATAGGGTTTCATAAATGATTTTTAAAAAAAATATCAGGTATAATTTTTAATCTACCTTATTTCTTATCGTTTTGTTTGTTTCATGAGTGGAATAGTTCAATGTTCTTCTCTTTTTTTCAAAATCGTTTTTGATCATATAAATAAATAAATAAAACAAATGTTGAGTACATAATAGAATTAATCTACATTGCAAGAAATTTTGCTGAATCATCATATTATCGTTCGAATTCACCGTGACCTTAATATGTAGATAAGTTGAACTATATTACAAAATGAAAAAAACACAAAAAAACTGTGCTTTATTCACTTTGTTTTGCTTTCGTCATGCATAGCACAAAGTACTATCGAACTTTTTAAACCTGATGGCATAATATTAATTTTCAATGAACGTTATGATTCAATTTAATAAGGTTGTAACAAATTTAAATCATATTATGTTTCAAAGTAACAATTAACATCGAAATTATTTTCTAAGAATGAACCCGTGTTCACAACTCAAATCAAAGAATTAATATTAAGGTTCAACATAGAGCTAATTCTTTTAAGAATGAACCCATGTTCACAACTCAACTCAAAGAATTAATATTAAGGTTTAACATCGAACTGATTTTACCAAGAAGGAACCCGTGTTCACAACTAAAATTGTGAACAAGATACAGGACGAGTGTAAAATAATAGTAGGAATTTAATGAAAACAATATATGTATTACCTTCAGGCGGCGTCCATATTATTTTTTCCTTCCAACCTTTCTCAATATTTTCGCACTCTATACTCAAACTCACGTTGTATCCAGTATTGCCACACACGGGAAATGGCGGAGTGATGAATTCACCATTTTTTATTTCTGTATTAGCATCTGTCTTTAGAATGCATTTGGAAATGGTGGTGTCCAAAGATTGAATGCTTATTTTGATTATGGCTCCCTCACTCGCACTTCCTCTCATTACCAAAGTTTTGGGTTTTACTTCATAATTCACACTCCACGAATCTCCACAAGTTTCCTAGAATCAAACAGAATTTTTAAAATTTTTTTTTAAATGTTTGAGTTTACTGTTTAGTGGAATTACATACATTTGCAGGCTGTTGGGCTCAATTTAGGCTTATAAACCTTTTTCAAATAGAAGGTAGTAGTAGTTCATTTATGTCGCACTAGTGCTGCACTATGGAATATTGGAGACGGTCTGGGAAGCATCCCCGAGGATAATCTCAAGACATGCCATCACAATTTTGATCCTCTGCAGAGAACCAATACCGCACACCCTCGGTCCCTACGCAAACTAATTCAAGTGGTCAACCACCAGCACACTGACCGCTGCCAGTGATGCTTGACTTCAGTGATTAGCTAGGAACCGTGTCTTAACGCTCAGTCCACTGCGGAACCACACTACAGAGAAGGACAGCACGAAGATACACCCAGGATTAGGTGATTCGAATCCGCTACCTCCATGGAAGTACGCAAACTCCCACACCCCCTTTTGTTACGCATTATTTAAATAAATGACCCATTAAATAAAATATAAAAATGACTGAAAAATAATGCGTAGTAGCAAAAATTATTTTAACTTTTATTTTTTATGACTCCTCGTCTTGCGTACAAAAAAAAATAATAATCTTTAGCTGATGAGCAATCCTCTACATCAGATACGGAAACACTTCCCGACTCTCCCATAATTTTTCCTGAATTTATGTTATCCCGCTTTTTAAACCTGTCCAACCAGCCCTTCGAGCACATAAAAGTAGTCTCACCCAATCGCTTAGCGACTTCATCGGCTTTGACTTGAAGCATTTGTACAGATACTGGACGATTGCGACTTCTCTGAATGCTGAACCCATTCAATAACGAAGCAAACAAAAAAAAAATGCTTATTGCTACATTCCATGCTCTACTAAAAACTACTACATGCACTACTTTTATGAAAATCGGTATAAGTATTTACTTTGAAGTAGAAACTTCAAAATTATTACATAAAAATGAAGAAAATAAATCAGTCGAAGACAGAAAAAAGTTCATACTATACAACTTCCTCTCTTTTTTTTTGGTACACTATATCCACAAAAAATAACATTATACGTGTGTAGCAGGGCACGGGATCGAACATTTCGTTCACTATAAACAGTGTTCACTATGGAGGGGTTTGACTGCATTTGATTTTCAGTGGATGGTTGATAGAATGTGAGCAATAGCAAGTGTAATGAAACCGGAAGAAGAGGTGTATTCCTCCGCTTATGTTATCCTTATGAGGCGATGTGTGAACAGTCTTAATATTCTAAGAAGTTGATATGATTTGAAATTGACGCGTAATTTTCCCCTTCATAAGAGTTTTAAGACGTTTAAAAGCATTCAAAAGACTGATTTATAAATTCGAACAGGTCGTAAGAATAAAACAAACTAAAGAAAATTGATTGCACAACAAAAATTAAGTGTTTCACATTTCATTTTATAACCGTCGTGGAACAACAGACCCAATGCTTAGGGTTTAACGACTTTAACGACTACTCATGTTCAACTCATTTTGAACCCAATCCAGAAGACAAGGGAACTCCTGGATGAAATAGTGGAAGAAATTCTGCCTTCGTGGAAGACTTTTTGATGGAACTGACCCGCATTTGAGTTATATGGAGAGGTAGATCACGAGAGCCTCTCACGGTTAGCCTGACTGCTGCAAGGGGACTCTCATCCATGATCTGTCTACCACTGAGAATATTTCACGTCAGCACTGTGGTCGGTGCAAGCCGAATTCGTATCGAGCAGCTATGTCTGGAATTCGAACCCGGTTCCCCTCATTGTAAGGCGAACGCTCTATCCCATGAGCCATCGAGGCTCGAGTGTAAGGTTTGACATAGTGTTATCCCCTTATTTGGCTATATTAGAGTGAAGAAATCACCGTTTGTTTCATGGGTGGATAGCATCATTGCATGCTAACAGAGTCTTCCGAATTCGTTTGTTGTTCGTTTCGTTGAAAATTAAATTGTAAGAACGCGTTATAAAGCAAACACTATACGATTGTAATAATATTGGATGGCGTGTTTTTCAAGCATAGGAGTAAAAATCTATCGAAAGTAGTAACCCGGAAGTCCTTCGACGAATTTTAACCCCTAGAGCCATCTGTGTTTAGCCTTGCACTGTCAACCATCCATAGTACGGGACCACACTATTCACGTGACATTCGTAAAAATACTGAAAATAAAACTCAAAATTTAATGTTCACTCAAAACTACAACTTTAGATTGCTTGATTGATTAAATATGGAATTTAATGGTAATATTTGGTATAAGCAATCAGTTTACAGAACCAGATAAACTATTCGTGTGAATTACATTAAAACTGAATTCACGTGAAAGCCTTAAGATGGCTCGATATTGTTTGACATGAAGAAAAAAATAGAGTAAAATTTAGGAATAGAGAATATGTAATACCATAAAAAGTAATAAAAGAATATAATTTTATTTGCTTACAATCTATAACGATAACCTCGCATTGCACAATGGTTTAAATTGGAAACGGATTTTATCTCAGTTGAGACTTATTTAATTTTGTTTTGTAGAAACATTTTGATAGAAACGTTATGATTTATATATGAATTTTTTTGATTTATTAATTCATTCTTTTCTTAGATTTAATATCAAGCGTGAGCTAATAAAATATGTATCTTAAGAGAAAACAAAAAAATCAACAACAAAAAATTACGAGAAAAACTCTTAAAATTGAATTAATTTTCAAATAATTTGGAATTTTAAAAAATCTCCCACGAATAGGAAGCCATACCGGGGAAGAAAATTTTAATCGCAAATTCTCTTTCTCCTTCATTACCAATTTGAAATTTGAAGTGTAAAAAAAGCGAGTTCAGACAAACCTAAAATAAGCCATGAAGTTTCAAATACTGAAAAGAAAAATTTTAAAATATACAAATGAAAATAAATGATTAATTCATTTGCATTTTAATATTTTGAAGTATTTTTTCAGCGATTGAAACTTCATAACTTATTCAAGGTTTGCCTGAACTTTCTTTTAAATTTAAAATTAGTTATGAAGGAGAAAGAGAATTTTCGATGAAACTTTTTCTCCGCGCTCTTAAGATTATAACTCAAAATGGTTCTTTCAGTAGTCATATTTCAATTCCGTAGTTGCATTTCATCGGGCAATAGATCGTCCAATACGTTTTTTTTTTATCACAAGTTTAACAGTGGATAATTCCAGAAATAATACTCCGACTTTAAAATTTTTTTTGAACTCTCTGTACAGTGCGAAAAAAATGAACCACCTTGAATAATTTTTGATCTAATGATCTGATCTTAACGTACAAACTCAGTCTTAATGGTTTGAGGTTGTCACCTTAAATATGCTCAGCCGGGATGGCTCAGTTGATACAGCGTTCGCCTTCTAAAGAGGTGAACCGGGTTCGAATCCCGGCGATGGTTGGTCTATACCAATTCCGCATCCAGCTTGCACTGACCATAGTGCTGACGTGAAATATCCTCAGTGGTTGATGGATAATGGATTAGAGTCCCCTGCCATCAGACTAACCATGGGAGGTCCTCGTGGTCTTCCTCTCCATGTAACACAAATGCGGGTTAGTTCCATCAAAAAGTCCTCCACGAATCTATTCCAATACTTGATCGAAGAGTTCCCTCGTCTTCTGGATTGGGTTCAAAATGACAAGGCTACAGAAGTTGAACATTAGTAGTCGTAAATCCAAAAAAATCGGGTCGGCTGTTCAACGACGGTTACAAAATATATATACTACTTAATTTGTGTAGATAATATTTTAAGTTACGAAATCAGACACAAAAACGTACTCTAGAAAAAATGAAATTTTTTGCGATGAGTTACCCCTCAAAATATAGGTTTCCCCTCAAAATATAGGTTTCCCCTCAAAATATAGGTTAATCTGGGAAAGCTGCAATCTGGAAAATACGGTTCCAATAGTTTGGTCTGGACAACGCACCAAAATTTGGAACCCTAAATGCTTTGTTTATTTCTTACTGCCTCCCCAGAAAGTTTTAAGCTAATTGAAAAAAATTTACACTCAATTGTAGAATTCTTTTATTCAAAGACAATTCCAATCAAAGAAGAAGAAAAAAATTCATAATTAATTATTATTTTATTCGATGATGGTTGAAGCATTTTTGAATAGCAAGGTAAAAAAATTTTTACATCGCTTTAAAAAATTTAAATTTAAATGGCGCAATATAAAATTGAAGCGAAATCCGTCGAATAGTTCCTGAGAAATCATGTTTGAAATATGCGACTTCTTTTTAATTCAACAGATATACTATTCAACCGATTTCCAAATTTTTTATAGTCTAGTTTCATACATAGTAACATATAGGGCTACATTGTGGGGCCCCTATTAGGCATATAATTATTTCCTCTGATAGGGTACACTAGGGTCCGGTTACGTTAACAATTCAAAATTGTTGAACTAATTATCAAGTTTAATTTTTTTAATTCCATCACAACTCCTTTTTATTATTTTTCTACTCACCTTAAGCTTCCAAGTCTAGTAAAAAATGTAATAAAACAATACATAACATTAAATTAAATACGCAGAACAACAGCGGCCCTTACAGTTTTTTAATGTAAAGAGAAAATTGCAGAAAAATGTTTCATATTAACTACATATAACTATTCATATTAACAATAAAGGTTCTTCAAAACTCTACAAAATAGGAAACTAAGACTTAGTGTTTTGTGAATAACAGCCTGCTAACAACTTTTCCCGTAAAACCTAAGTAAAATTTAGCCTCTTATTGATTAAAAAAAATATAAAACAAACTACCACGCAGCTAAATCAGTTGACATAATTAAACGAGGTTTTCATTTAAGTACACAATTTGTTGACAAATTTAGTAACTCCTTTTAAAACTTGATGAAAAATTAATAACTCTTTTTCAGAGCAGAACAGTCTGTCTCTCCCCATATTTGATACTACTTTTTCTTTTAAATACAATAACCTACCTTTAACAAACAATACATTGGATTGAATTGCGATCTATCTCAATTTGACTGCGTATAAAATGCTACACACAATGACTTAATTATGATTTGAATTCCTTTACTTATAAACAAGTAATATAAAAAAGAATTTAAGCAAAATTCTATTTAGGCAACTAAGAAAATTTTTATTTTTGTAAATTTTTATTAAATAATTTTAAAAAAATTCTCATCTAAAACTAAAATCAATTATTTAATTTTAATGAATAAATTAATATTTAAAAAAAAAGTGTATTAACATCAAGTTAGACCACTACACGTTTTTAAAAAATGTATTTGAACTTGAGTGGATAAATTAAAAAGTATTTCATTAACGATTGAATTTTTTGAACAAGATATAGGGAGAATGTGAACTAATAGTAGATATTAAATATGGATTAAAATGATTCTCCGTAAAATCAAAATTTAAATTTAATTTCTTTTCTGTCTGAGTGAAACCCATGAGTCACTTACCCATATAAAAGTAAGAAAAATGAAGAACAAGAGAGTTTTGACCATGTTTCGAGATTTTTGATCATATTTTGAGAGTTTTAACCATATTTCTAATGTTATAAATGCGTATAGTCATATACAAATCATGCTGCATTTGAAATTAAACTAATTTAATGTTATAAAAATACGCTGTTTTTTGATTTTTCAACGGAATATTTAATGACTCAATGTTTACTTCTCGATGCTGCAATAATACCATTTTATACAGAATATCTTTCGCAATAGTAAACATTAAGGATCAGAAACATAAAGATTATTATTTTTTTTTAACAAAATTATTTTATCCTTCTCAACGAGAGAAAACATGTACCTCCTAGTTTTTAAAATTGTTATAGATTCTATAATTGTTTTTAAAATAACATAACTTAGAGGGTTTGTTCTTTTTAAACGTCATTAGGCATGATGACTCAAAAACTGTTTTGAATAATATATAATCCACATGGCTGTGATAAATAATTCTACCCTCAATACTTCTTATGATTATATATATTGTTTTAGAGCGAGATAATTCCAAAATCAGATATAAAATTATTCATTATTGTTTCTGTAGTTTTATTTAGTCTTAATATCTTAATATAAACATTTGCAGATAATTAGTATTTAAAAAGCAAGTGATAAGAAGTTTTCTTACTTACTTAGTTTCTTACAATTCTTACTTAGTAAAATTTCATTTCGTTTTTAACTCATCCCTATTTAATGAATGAATTAATATGTGAAAAAATTGTATTAGAAGCAAGTGTTATTCACTACCACTTCAAGTTCAAAAAAAATATATTTGAATTTGTGAGCATGAATAAAAAGCGATTATATTAAAGATTGAAAATTAGAACAATAGTAGGAATTGAAAAATTTTTATAATTATTTTCAACACATGAAGTATTTTAAATGCGACAACATGTCTTTTTTCACGAACTTATATATCTTACGAAATAGTTGCTGTAAAGTTTCAAGGTATTTATTCTGAAATTATAACTAGAAATAAAATTTAAAAAATTATGATCATTTGCAGTTAAAAATAGAAAAAAGCTTTTTCTATCGTTTTATTGTGCTTTTAATTTCCGTTGCGCAAAGCTTTATTTGATGTATACTATGTATTTCAAAAAAAATTTCATCCGACTTTGCCAAAAAGCAAAAAGCTAATAGAAAGCTAAAACAAAAAGCTAAACAGAAGCATCTAATTTTGAACGATTTTACCAACTAGATATCAATCATCAAAACTAATTAATAATAATGAATTTGAGCACATTTTTAAGAGATCACACAATGCATCAGTGTAGGAGTAATTTTTCAAATTTTTAAATATTAGAACGCAAACAATTTTCTATTTTCACAAAATAGTTATTTTTTTTTCACATTTAGCGTCATTTTAATAATTAGCATGCGAGTGCCCTAATGGAGCTGCTTTAGATATCTGTTCCATTTATCATCGACTGTTACTGAGAGTGTGTAATCATTTTAAATTCCTATGAGGTACAAGTTTAATTTAGTCCAAACTTTCGCATTCCAAAGGAATCGGACTTTTTATCTTTCAAAATTGCAACAATGCGACGCTTATCTCTTTCCAAAATTCACTTTCGGTTTCAGTGTTTATCATTAAGACGCATTAAAAAGAGATTTTATCGTTTTACTGATAGCAATTTCGAATGAAATGTCAATGCATCCGCAGATAAATAGCGCTATTATTTCTATTACAAAAAACAGCTTATCATCATAATAAACACATAAAGCATAGCAATGTAAAAAATCTGAATTGAATATCTGAGAAATTTAAAAAATTTCTAGCAATTTTCCAAGTAGTTTTATTACTTTTTTAAAAGAAGGCTCAAAACGATGAGAGGCTTTCCATAGATTTTATTTTGTATTATGAAACAAGATTTATTCAAATTAAAAACTCCTTCCTAAAATCTGTCTTTATTTTTGACGTTTACTTTTTTTTTATGCAATCATATCTTGCTCTCCGATTAAGATAGGATAGCGCATTTTGCATACTAAAAAAATAAAATAAATCATTTTGAGCTTTCTTTTAAATAGTCATATATATATATATATATATATATATATATATATATATAATAAATAAATACAAGAAAACACGAAGAAAGTTAAGAAAAACAATAAGTTGATCTGATTTTGCTACTCGCTTTATAGTCCCTTTTTAATGTTTTTTCGTTTTCTTTTATTTTATTTTCTTTTCTGTTTTTACATGTTATTTTTACTTATTTTTACTTTTTGTGATCGATTTTATTTGTTGTTATTTTTATAAAAAAATTTTTGAGTGCTCCTCACACTATTGTATTAATATATTTAGCTTTGGCTTTATTGATACAATATCAGAAAGCACTCTGTTTTGCGGATATAATCGTGTGGGCTGAAGAAAAGATTATATCTTTTTTTTTCCGGTTTTTTAAATAAAATTTCATCCTTTATTTTTTTCTTTTTTTTTATATAAACTGTTGTTTGTTATTTTTTTATTTATTATTTCCCCCCCCCCTTTTTTTTCCTCATATGTCTATAATTTTTCTTTGTTTTATTCTTCATTTTGACGATCACGACAGAGGTAGAAATTAGAAATAATTTAATAATTTTAATAATTCTGCTACCTACTATGTTAAAATGTCTCAATCTCATGCCTACGATGATATATGTGATTGAAAGGCCGACGGGCGTATTTTAGATAAATCATTACTGAAATTCAATACATTGAGATTCGTGGTCTTGTCTTGAGAATAGTTAAAATCGAAATCAAAGTACTTAAGGGGGATAAAGCTGCGGGGCAACTTCTTTTCAATGGGCCTCAACATTAATTAAACGAAATATTATTTGTTCAATAATTGTTCAAATAAAATCATTAAAATTGTATATCGAAATATCAACCTTATTAATATTAGAAGTATTATTTATTATACATTCTAAAATGTAAATTAAACATTGAAATAATATTTAATGATCGAGTCATATGATACAAGTCGAATTTCGAAATAGTATTTAACAGTAAATATTAAAAATTTAAATTAAATTTCGAAACAGTATTTGGTAATTATGATACATATTGTGCAATTTAGCGTAATATGTAATTCAGCATACTATAATTTGTAATTTAAATTATGAAATAATATACTTTTCAGTAAAAATGATTAAATATAAGTTACATTTTGAAGCGTTTCAAAAGAGTTAAAAGCTTAACAGGTGTAAATGATGTACTACAGTACTAATTGACAGATTGTAAATAAAATATTTGTTAACAGGTAATGATTGAAATATTAATTAGCAGATAGTAATTAATAAGGCCCGGATTTTGATGACATTTGCATTTTTTTGCATTTTTTGCATTTTTGGACATTTTTGTCTTTTAGAGCATTTTTTTAGATTTATAGGGCATTTTTCTTTAAATTTTGGGGTGTATTTTGAATTTTAATGCATTTTTTAAAGTTTTTTTTCTAATTTTTCCCAATTTTTATTACTTTTTTTAATCAATTTTCATTATTACACTGGCTTCCAAACAATGAAGAAAAATTAACAGGTGAAGCAAAATCTTTTCAAATTGAAGAAGAATTGTCAGTAAGTGAGACCGTCCTTTTCAAGTACGCACCTATAACATCAGTAGACGTTGAAAGAAGCTTCTGCAGGAATGAAAATTTACTTTCAGACAAGAGACGCTCGTTTACATTTCAAATTATCAAAAAACATTTAATAATCCACTGTAATTCTGATATTTAGTAATATTATGAGATGGAAGTTGTTATATCCATTAAAGTTTCTATACAAAATTAAAATATTTTGGTGTCAATATATTTTCCTTTTTTTGTTATTTTAGGATATAAAACATATTTTTCAAACTTTAATGAACGAGCATTGCAAGTATGAGAACAAGTATTGCATTGCTTTATATTTTTTAAATGACTCATAATAATTTTAAAGAGCAAAACATTTTTTTAATTCAATATTTTTACTTTATTTAAGGCATTTTTTGCGCAATTTTTGCATTTTTAAGGGCATTTTTTGCCCTTCTTAAGGGCATTTTTTGCACTTTTTAAGGGCAATAGTTGAGAATTTTTAGGTCATCAAAATCCGGGGTCTAGTAATTAATACTTTATTCAAAAATTAAATTCCAAATTCGTAAATCAAGTTTTGAAATAGTATTTAGTAATTATAATATATATTGTGCAATACAGCTTAATATGTAATTTAGCAAACTATAATTTTTTATTTAAATTATGAAATAATACTTCGCAGTAAAATTAATAAAATATAAGTTACATTTTGAAGAGTTTTAAA
The DNA here is from genome assembly GCF_982258835.1 of Parasteatoda tepidariorum. Taxonomy (NCBI): domain Eukaryota; kingdom Metazoa; phylum Arthropoda; class Arachnida; order Araneae; family Theridiidae; genus Parasteatoda; species Parasteatoda tepidariorum. Next base: position 3,314,266 of record NC_141757.1, on the reverse strand, counting down.
AATAAGACGGTTAACGATTAATAAGTATAAATGAAGTACTACAATACTAATTGTAAATAAAATATTCGTTAACAAGTATTAATTAACAGATAGTAAATAAAATATTAATTAATTAGTAGCGAATAAAGTGTTAAATTTTTGAAGTGAAACTGAAAGTGATCCCGCGGAATCTGAAACACAGAATATTCATTTTTTTTTCAATTCCTCTACTATTAGTTCACACTGTCCCTATTTATTATTAAAATGGTCAATCGTTCTTCAAATACTTTTTATTCATTCATTTTAGTTCAAATGCATTTTTTTAAACATGTAGTGGAATGACACTTGATGTTAATACATTTTTTTCAAATATTAATTCATTCATTAAATAGGGAATGAGCGAAAAGCGAAATGGAATTTTCAGATGGGTTAAGCGTTAGTCATTGTTTTAAATTTTCAACAAGAGATTCAGTTTTTCATATTTTAAAAATAACAGTGATAATTTCTAACTTACAGTTCTTTCTGAATAGTTTATTGTTCAGTTTTTAATATTTAATTATTTTATATTCACTGAGTCAGATAAATTCTATAAAGAACATTACGTCGTAGCGCGTGTGGTCACCAAATTTATTCGTTTATGATTACCACGCTACTTTTTTCGTTTTTTTTTTCTTCTTTTTTTTATCAATTTCTACTATTAGTTCAAGCTCTACATATATATTGCTTACATTTTCACTTGTTAATAATATACTTTTTATACATGTTTAAATACATTTATTTTAAACTTGTAGTGATGTTAGTACAGTTTTTTTTCAAATACTGATTTATTCATTAAATTTAATTCATTAATTTTAGTTTCATATGGGAGAAATTATTTTTAAATTATTGAATGAAAAGTAATTAAAATAAATCAATTTCTTTTATCAATAATTCTTTTTATCAATTTCTACTATTAGTTCAAGCTCTACATATATATTGCTTACATTTTCACTTGTTAATAATATACTTTTTATACATGTTTAAATACATTTATTTTAAACTTGTAGTGATGTTAGTACAGTTTTTTTTAAATACTGATTTATTCATTAAATTTCATTCATTAATTTTAGTTTCATATGTGAGAAATTATTTTTAAATTATTGAATAAAAAGTAATTAAAATAAAAAATTTTCTTAGTTGAACTAAGTAGGAATTGACGGAAAATTTTAGATTACATTGTTTAAGATTTACCTCTGTTTTGGTTATTCCAATAAAGGCAACAAGACAGAGTAAGATTGTCACCCAATGCATAGTTCAAGACACATTCATTTGAAATGCTTCCACCCCATTCTGCTGTTGAAAAGTGATAAGGGCCGATAAAGGAAGGAAACAAAGTGATCACGTGGAACAAACAGTTTAGAACATTCACAAAATAAACAAAATAACCCGGTGGATGAATACTTAAGAAGAAGAAAAATCTTAATAATTATTTCTGCCTTTTTTGTTCTGTTCTTATTTCAATTCCTACTATCAGTTCATACTCTCCCAATCTATCTTGTTCACATTTTTAATCGTTAATAAAATACTTTTTAATCATTCACTCAACTTCAAATACATTTTCTTAAACTAGTAGTGGATGACACTTGGTGTTAATACAGTTTTTTTTCTTTTTTCAAATAATAATTCATTAATTCAATGTAATTCCTTAATTTTAGTGTTATATGGGAATAAAAAAATTTTAATTATTTAATGAAAAGTACTTAAAATAAACTTAGGACTAAAAATTCATATATATTACTTGTTTTCTTTGTATAAAACTATATGCCTTTGATGGATTTAATATTGTGAAAATATGTGAAGTCGCAATTTCACAAATGTGATCTCAAAAATTCGGTTACGGGAGCGACCCTTAATGTTAATTCCCCTTTTTACGGATTTCGTAATCCTTCGTAATTTTGAACGCATTTAGACAATTTCAAATTTAGTTTATTCAAAGATAATTAGATCTAAGAGGTAATTTTTAATAGCTCGTTCGATTATTTTTTCCTTATTCTATTTTAAAAAGCTCGAAAAATTTTGAAATGTAAGGTAAAAGGTTTTTTATATCATTTCAAATTATATAATTTTAAATGATATAATATAATTTATAGTGACATAATTAATATTTACATAATGACATCACATAACAATGGCATATAATGACAAAATGATAACAACAATAACGATACATAATTATGAGATATACATAATGACATAATTCATGTAATTACATTAAGTTATTAAGTTAATGCCATTAAGTTATTAATGGCATAAATAATTTAAATGACATAATTTAATAATTAACATATTAATAGACGTAATATATTTAAGTGACATGATATGTTTTTTTTATTTTACATCAGTCGTTGAACAGCCGACCCATATTTTGGGCTTACGACTCCTAATGTTCAACTCGGTAGCCTTGCAATTTTGTCCTCAATACAGAAGAACTCCTCGATCAGTACGCACAGAGGTATGATTTGCTATGGGAGCATGGAGGACTTTGGGACTCGACAGATTTAACGTGCATCAGTCACCATTTACTTTACGGGGAGTTTTCGGCCGGCGGGGATCGAACCCACGACCTCTAGGACAAGGGCCCGTGCCCTACATAATATGTTTTAGCGAAATTAGACAAAGTTCCTTCATGAATAGAATTTTAAATATACGTTTTTTTTTTAATAATATTTTATAAATCAGAAACTATATCGCTCATTTTTTTATTTTGTCATTTAAAATGATACGCTTTGAAATGGTCCAAAATTCGGCATGCCTTACAACTTAATATTGTTTCGTACCTCAATGAGTAAATTAATTTAAAATAATAAAAAACTATTAAAAGTTATTCAACAAACATGACAAAAACTTAAAAATTAAAAAAACTATTTGTTCCCCAAGAAAGAGAAATAATAGTTACAAACCTTTTATAAATGCTTGTTTACCCTTACTTAAGAGTTTCCTGTCTACATAAGTGGGTAAAGCATTGCAGAAATATCGAGATGGCGGTTATTTTTAGGAGTGGAATAAATCTCGCAAAGCGAAACCTTTATGAAGTCTATAGTTTATGCAGTAAAAATGGTATATTGTAGGTATTGACACGTTCTTCATTTCTCGTTTATTTTAAAAGGTTTGTGAAAATGATGAAAAGTTACAAACTAATGAGAAATATTTTTGTCAGATTCTTCAATATTTACAGTCACATTTTTTTCCCTTCATATTTTCTTTCGTCAAATTCATCAACAGTAACAAATAAAAACCGATAAACGTATTCAAATAAACTTAATCTTTCATATCTGTGGATAACTATTGTATAAACAAGTATCATGCATTTAAATAATGACCCAAAGAAAAATATAAGTACCTAAATATTTTTAATTAACCCTTTCTAAAGCCATGGTAAGTATACTTACCACCAATTTTTAAAGTCCATGTTCACTTTTCTAGCACTTTTAAATTGGATTTCCACTTGTTAATAACCTCAGCTTTCTTGAAGTGAGTTTGAATAAAGCTGACAACCATTTTTTTTAGTAAAAGAAAACGTATAAAAGTTATAAAATGCATAATTCCTTCTGAAGTTTGTAGCATTTACAGAATTTATTTTATAAATAAAGAAAAAAAATCAATAAATTCCTAATAGGTCGTGGTAAAGATACTGACCACCAGAAAATGGCATTGACACGTTGAATGCTACGCTAATTTTGCTTGGCTTGCCCGTTTGGCCAAACGGTAAATAACTACAAACTAAATTTGCAAATTGGACAGATTTTACTAGTTTTTTAAAAGGTTCAGCATGACATATCTGAAAAAAAAAGTGGTGAGTTATATAAGCCTACGAATTGCTTAGAAATATTGGGGGATAAAAATCTACTAAATTGAATTTATTAATCCAAGAATCACAATTAATAAACAACCACTTGAAAATATTGATTCGCTGTCCGGATCAAGTTGGCATCTCTGTGTATATAAATAAAACTATTTTTGAGTGTTCTATATTGTATTTATTTTTTCAAACCGTTTTAATAACGATAATAATATAAAAATATTAAAAATTTTCTCGAATTATGAGTTTCTAATAATCTTGGCTTCACGGATCACCGGGGACCCTCGTGGCGCTACGAACAAACTCAGTGCCGGTCACCGGTGACCCCTATCGCATTCAACGTGTTAAAATTTAAATAAATTTTTTATAAGATATATGAGTTTTTCTTTTCTTATATCAATTATTATTCTTATATATAATTGATAGATGAATTTCAGTTCCAAAATTTTTCTAATTTACTTTTACTAGAAATAAATGGCCCACTAAAAGGTTAAGTTAAAAAAAAAATGCGCACATATCAATAAAAGGAAATGTAAGTTTAAAAAAAATTACAATTAAGAGAAACGTAATATTTATGTTAACTATTAATCAAGTTTTTTTTTGTCCTCTTAGAAACGTTCCCTTTTATTAAAATAATATAAACCCATTTTTTCTTTTATTCAATAATTTATATTCGTTAAGTGAGACGCATTTACCTCGGTTACACGATATTATACATAAATATTCATAACCATGTTTACGGAATATATGTTTCTCTGTTCTACGCTACTTATACAAAGTGAAAACGCCTTTGTTACGAACTATTTTTGTTTTTCATTAATGTCTACAAAAAATGAATGAGAGAGAAAGAAAAAAAAAAGAATCATTATCCCGAAAGGTTAACAAGTCGTTCTTTCGCAACAAGCCTTTTGCTTTTCATTGATTTCATATGCATCTTAACTGCCATTCGATTCTAAGAATTAATTTCCACACGATTATCCATCCATGATGAGAGGGCGCTGCGATCGAGCGCCTTGATCTCCGTTTTCCCTAGAATCGCAGGACATCGCTCGATCAAGCAACTCTCTTCCCTTTTTCTTTTTATTCCAAAAATCCCTCTTTTCTTTCCTGTGTAGAGAGAAGAACAATATGGCTGATGGGTAAAAAGCATGGATAAAACTTGTGAGGTCAGTCTTTTACTACTTTAATCCCATTGGATAACGATTTCTCTATTTTAACATTCAACACAATGTATAACTATCAGTTATTCCCTATCTAGACTAGTACGACAACATTTGCTTCGTTATATATATATATATATATATATATATATATATATATATATATATATATATATATATATATATATATATATATATATATATATATATATATATATATATATATATATATATATATATATATATATATATATATATATATATACATATATACATATATATATATATATATACATATATATATATATACATATATATACATATATATATATATACATATATATATATATATATATATATATATATATATATATATATATATATATATATATATATATATATATATATATATATATATATATATATATATATATATATATATAGCAATTAATGTAACAGTTTAAACATTGTTATTGGCTAGAATAATCATATATTATAATGGGATTCTTAATTAATCTGATCTGTCATCAAGTAATAAAAGTTATGAGGGTATTTATTAAATTATTCATTTATCTCTTATTTAACGGTATTTATATTACAAAATTATTACATATAAATTTGCTAACTGTATATATATATATATATATATATATATATATATATATATATATATATATATATATATATATATATATATATATATATATATATATATATAACAATTAATGTAATGGTTTAAACTATGTTATTGACTAGAAAAATCATATATTATAATGGGATTCTTAATTAACACTAGATTGCCTAAGGAGGTCATTTTGACTGCTTTTAATTTCAATTAGAAAAACAATGATGTATATGATAACACAATTTCTTAGAATTTTGTACAGTATATAATTTTTTTTATTGTTAATATTTACTAATAACTTGTTATATAACTGTAAAAAATAAAAAAATATTAAAAATTAATTTTGAACAAATTTCTTTACTCATTATATTTATTCTTTTACAATTCAGTCATTTTGACTGCTTTCAAGCAATCTAGGTATATACTAAGTTTCAGTCTTTCTAGTGTTAATCCGGTCTGTCATCAACTAATAAAAGTTATAAAGGTATTTGTTAAATTATTCATTTGTCTCTTATTTAAAAGTATTTTTATTACAGAAATATTTAATATAAATTTGTTAACTGTTTACATATATTTTGTCACCTTAACTATTCTTGTTACATTTTCATACCTGCCAAGTTTCCTGTTTTTTAACGAGGACTCCTGTATTTTAAGACTATCTCCTGTTTACCCGTATATTCTCAAATTTCTTCGTATATGTTGGAGAAATTTTCTTAAATTATTTTAAATAATTCTTTTATTTCTTAACAGATAGTGCTATTGCCGGTACTGCAGTATGTTGAGTGTTTTTAATTTAAGTAATCATAAACAACGGTTTAAAAAAAATCTTCCTTAGATAAAGATTTATATACATATATACTACTTCGCTAAATGTCAGTGCTCATATTATTCCTAATTTTGACTTGCATGATTATGCATGATGTATCAAAACTTTACTCGTAGCCCCCCCCCCTCCAAAAAAAATTTCAAGTAAAATCACCGTTATTTTATTTCTCCAAACTTGGTAGGTATACATTTTTATCAATTTTATAAAGTAATGCTCAAAAGCAGCTATAGTACGCCATTAATGTTCTGATTAAATCGGTTAACGTTCAAAATGCATTATATCCACTCATTTGATTGTATTGTATTGATTCTATAGAAAAATAATGCTTATTTCCCTAACACTCTAGTTAATCTGAACTTCAGTTGGATAATCTGTCAAATAACTGATTCCTGCAATTCAGCTGTAAATTTTAAAATGTGTTCAATTAAGACCAACAAATACAAAATAAACATTTAAAATTCTATCCATGCAATTTTAAGAATTATTGACTTTGTGCACCAATGGGTGAAAATTATTGAATGACTTTTTGCACCAATGGGTGAAAATTATTGAATGACTTTTTGCACCAATGGGTGAAAACTATTGAATGACTTTTTGCACCAATGGGTGAAAATTATTGAATGACTTTTTGCACCAATGGGTGAAAATTATTGAATGACTTTTTGCACCAATGGGTGAAAATTATTGAATGACTTTTTGCACCAATGGATGAAAATTATTGAATGACTTTTTAAAACAATTAAAAATTAAAAACGAATCTTTAAAGAAAAACAAATTTTGTGGATGAAGTAAAAATATTAGTCTTATTTAGGTCTAATAGAAACTAAATCTGCGGAACCAGAATTATAAGGTATTTAAAAATTTGTTAGGAAAAAAAATAGACACAATGAAGTTAAGTTCAGATCTCATAAAAGAGAAAACCAACAGTAGAGTTATGCACCCATTTAAACAGCAATTAAATGAAAGATGAACATTTTGATTTAAAATACATACATCTAAAAGAGATAAAAGAGGGGAAAAAATTCTTCCACAACGCTGTCATTTTGTTTAGGTCCAATAATAATCCATAATTAATAATAATAATCAATGAAGATTTTCCCCACTGTTGGTAGTGTAAAAATATAATATCAAATATTTTTTTGCAAAAATTATATAATATAATATAATATAATATAATATAATATAATATAATATAATATAATATAATATAATATAATATAATATAATATAATATAATATAATATAATATAATATAATATAATATAATATAATATAATATAATATAATATAATATAATATAATATAATATAATATAATATAATATAATATAATATAATACACTGGTATAATAAATGAAGAGAATTTGCGGACTTGGTTGATTATCTCTGGAACTACCAAACCGATTTTAATGAAATTTAATGAGTGTAATTGATAGAATACAAAAAAATAACCATTCAACAATTGTAAGACGCATGCATGACCTTGCATAACACTCCTTGGAATCGGAAGGTATGAAACAGCAGTTGCAGAATAAACAACAAAAAATGGATTAATGGTCCCCTCTTACAGACATATAAACCTCGCAGCGTGGTTTCTGCAGTTTATCATTTCCTGTGGCAATTCGCCAGAATTGTACTGTGGCCATTTCATACCTTCCGACTCCAACAAGTGTCACGCACGATCATGAGTATATATTACAATTGTTGAATGGTTATTTGGTTTGCATTGTATCAGTGTATGTACATGACACATGTCATTAAAATCAACCAGGTCTTAATTCTTAATTTCTTACAACAGTCTATAATGTAATATAATAAAATATTATAGAATGGAGTATAATATAAAAATAATGTAATATAATATATTATAAAACAAAAGGCCGGTACTGACCTACAACTGTATCAACTAAACAAATTACGCGAAGATATTGCCTACTTCAAATCAAAGAATTTGAAGAAAAAAACCTTGTTACAGCTATAATTGCTGTTTATATTAAATCATGCAGTCCCGTAGTGTACTGATCGTCAAGACAGGATTCCCAATAGAACGCCGAAGTCAAGAATCTCTGGCTGCGGTCAGTGTGAGGGTGGGTGACCACTTGGATCAGTCTACGAAGTGACCGAGGGTGTACGGTATGGGTCCTATTTAAACTGTTCTACCGTAAAGTGCTCAACTTCACGGGTAGGTCCTAGGGTTACCGAAGTGGGGGTGCCACCCCCTCTGCAGAGGATCAAAATTGTGATGGCATCTCTTTGGATCATCCTCGGGGATGTTTTCCAGACCCTCCCCAATAACCCATCGTGCAGCTCTAGTGAGACGTAAATAAACTACATCAACAATTAAATCATGTAGGATCGAACTCGTAGTATAAAAAATGAATTTTAATATCATATTGTGAGTGCAGCGATGTCCCGAGTAATTCTTTTTTCTTTCTTTTAAATTTTTTTTTGACAGCCGCCCTAATTTTGAGATTACGACTACCAATATTCAACTCTGTAGCCTTGTCATTTTTAACCCAATCCAGAAGACGGGGGAACTCCTGTAACAACTATTGGGAGAAATTTGCCTTCGTGGTGGACTCTCTGATGGAGCTCTTCCGCATTTGCGTTACATGGAGAGGAGGACCACCAGAACCTCCGACGGTTTGCCTGACGGCAAGGGGACTCTAACTCATGATCCGTCTACCACTGAGAATATTTCACGTCAGTACTGTGGTCGCACTAGGATTCGTACCAGGTTCACCTGATTGGAAGGCGAACGCTCTATCCCCTGAGCCCTCTCGGCCCTTCCCGACACTTGATCTAGGACTGCCCTTGTCCTCCTAGTTGGATTCAAAATTACGAGGCTACGGAGATGATTACTGCCGATCAGCATGCGTTCCCAAAAAATGAATCGGTTGTTCAACGCCGATTATAAAATAAAATATTTGTGCATGACTGCTCTATCTTAATTCTGCTACTTCCAGAATGACAAGATTTGCTCGTAAAAAAACAAACAATATCCTAAAAATATAATAATTTTCTATCCCGAAAAATAATTTACTATCCTAATTCTATTATTTGTAAAATATTTTAATATTTGCGTCTGATAAACGAGTTCTATCGAATTTAATTATTGTGAAAATTACTGCAATTATGTCTGAAAAAAGTGCTTCATCTTAATTATATCTTTGTAAAGATAATAATCTTTGCGCTCGAAAAGCGAACGCTCCTAAATCTTTTCTTGTGAAGTCTAAAACGTTTATGCCCGGAAAAATACCTTGTCTCATTTCAAAAATTACATCCTGATAAACAAGCTCTATCCAATTTATTTACAGCCACTTGTAACGAACCCTGATATAACGAAAATACTTGGTAGGTACAATGTCTATCGGAGCATTTTTCGATACACTAAATTTTTAATGTAAAGCAGGATTTCTTAAAAATCACTTTTGTCAAGTCAAAGCTAATTAACGAATATCTTTTGTACTGCGAATATTGTATTTTTATGATTTTTTCGACGATCCCGTTTTTTCAGTTCCTCTACTATTAGTTCACACTCTCCCTGTACATCTCGTTTAAATTTTTAATCGTTCATAAAATACTTTTTTATTCATCCACTCAGGTTCAAATATACATTTTTTAAACTGGTAGTGAATGACACTCGATGTTAATACAGTTTTTTTTTTAAATATTAATTCATAAATTAAATAGGGATGAGCGAAAAACGAAATGGAATTTTCTAATGGGTTAAGCGTTATTCATTGTTTTAAATTTTACTATCAGCTATTCAGTTTTTCAAATATTTGGAAAGCTTTTATTTTATTTATTATTTCCAATGAGCTGCACAAGTGCGCTCACATGAGCAGACCTAGTGCGTTCTCCAGAAGTGGTATCCACTCACCACAGTGGGTAAGATATCGTTGGCCATGTTAATGTGGACGTCTACTTTCTGCCACACTAGATGGCAGCACCTAGACTCTTATTTGGATGCTAAAGTGCCCTAGGAATTTAATTTTGCCGGAAATGCCAAGAGCCAATAAGGCAGGGATCTTTTACATGCCTCATAATCATACGACATGGCCGCTGAGGATTTTCTGCATCCCGAAAATCCGGCGTTTGGGCCGGGGATCCAACCCGGAGACTTGGGCTCAGAAGGCCGACGACAAACCAACTGCGCCACCCAGCCACAATATTTGGAAAGTAACACCTGTGATAATTTCTAACTTATAGCTCTATTTGAACAAAAAAATAGTACATCGCGCACATTTAAATATTCAATTGGGTATAATATAAAAAAAACACAACTACTTCCACTTAGTAGGAATAACATTTACCATGACGCGATGCTAAATTCTATGCCACTATCCACATAAATGCCACTATCCACATAAATCAATTATTAATCAAAATTCGAATATCAATTACTTTTCTTTATAATGCAATAAAATCTGGCGAGCAGCTATTTAAACGATCAAACACTTCGTTTGTTTATTTGTGGCTTGAAGTTAGGCTCGCAGAAAATGCCGTTCATGGGTTAAATTTAGTAGGAATAACACAACCTGTGACGTAGGCTATAGTATACCCAATTATTTTATATTATCTGTGTCAGATAAATTCAATATGGAACATTACGTGGTAGCACGTGTTGCCCACGTCACCAAATTTATACTTTTATAGTTGTCTGATTTAAGGCTACTATACTATGAATTAATTCAGGGGTTCTAGTCTGATTGTTTTTCAATTCCCACTATTAGTTTAGACTCTCCCTATATATATTTTTATATCTTGTTCAAATTTTCAATTGCTAATAAAATAATTTATATTCCTCAATTCAATTACAAATATATATATTTTAAACTTGTGGTAACACTTCTTAATGTTAATGCAGTTTTTTCAAATATTAAATCATTCATTAAATTGAATTAATTTTCGTTTTATATTGGAGAAAATTTTTTTAATTATTTAATAAAAATAACTAACATAAAAATTTTCTTTAATCGCCCAAGTAGGAATTGATTTTAAGTTTTTTTTTTATGTTACTTGTTTATGAGTTATAAGGAATAAATATTGAAGTTCCTTCTTGTTCACATTATTATGAGAATTACAACATTTGGAGCCCCATAAAAGAGCCATAGTTAATTCTATGGTGGTGAAAATTATAACATTTGTGCCTGAAAAAGAGAGGTTCATCCTAATTCTGTTATTTTGAAAATTACCCTCATTAAGTGTTTCAAAGAAGATCTTAAAAATTGTTAAAATGTTTAATAACATGAAGAATAAAAGATCCATTTTCTTTCTCAGCATTTCTTTTGCAAAGAATAATCAATATTGTATTTGACGCAAGTTACTGGAGAAAATATTATAGATATTGATTGCACTTTGTTTGTCACTATTATTTTTAAGGAAATAAAATGCCGAAGAAAAAGCATCGAGCAACGAACCTGTGTTTGCGTTTTGTTGCGAGAAAAATTTCTTTTCGATTTTTCTTTTATAAGCAAATATTACCTTTTAAATTAAATAAAAAAAAAGGTATTACCTTTTTAATTAAATTAAATGAAAATGTCAATATTTTTTTAAACCACAAAATTTTATTTATTTAATTCCTACTATTAGTTCATACTCTCCCTATATCTTGTTCAAATGTTCAATCGTTAATAAAAATACTTTTTACTCATTCATTCAAGTTCAAATACAATTTTTTAAACTTGTTTTGGATAACACTTTATGCTAATACAGGTTTTTTTTAAATATTAATTCATAAATTAAATTTAATGAATTAATTTTAGTTTTATATGGCAGAAAAAATTTTAATTATTTAATAACAAGTAACTAAAATAAAATTCTTTGTTAACCTAAGTGGGAATTGACTTTAAAGATTCTTTTTTATATTGCTTGTTTATTTATTTAAATAACAAAATGATCGGAAACAGATCTAAAAGAAATCGTGATTTCACTTTGTTGTCTGAAAATTTCATTTCCTTCTTTTTTGCAAGTATTAAAATTTTTAGTGAAATAAATAATCCTGATCTATTATTTTTAAATATCCTGGAAGTTTAATTGTTTACAAATCGAGTACTAGATAATGTGAATTTGTCGCGAATCATACTATCTAGTACTCGATTCGTCATCTACATTTATTATCTACAGAAACAAAAGTACTCTTCTGCAGAAATTAAAGTAAGCATTTAATTGGGCAATTATAGTTATAATATATATATATATATATATATATATATATATATATATATATATATATATATATATATATATATATATATATATATATATATATATATATATATATATATATATAAATAGATACAAGAAAACACTAAGAAAGTTAAGAAAAACAATAAGTTTCATTTTATAAAAAAAAATTTTTGAGTGCTCCTCACACTATTGTATTAATATATTTTGCTCTGGCTTTATTGATACAATATCAGAAAGCACTCTGTTTTGCGGATATAATCGTGTGGGCTGAAGAAAAGATGATATCTTTTTTTCCGGTTTTTTTTCCAGTTTTTTAATTAACATTTCATTTTTTTTTTTTTTTTTTTTTTAAATAAAATGTTGCTTATTTTTTTACTTATTATTTCCCACCCCCCTTTTTTTCATATGTCTATAATTTTTCTTTGTTTTTATTCTTCATTTTGAACTTTTGTATATATATATATATATATATATGCATCAATTGAATTTTATTATATTTAATTTCTGTCCGCTTCGGTTCTGTTTAGCCAAGTTTGTCTTAATAATCTCCCTGCAGTGCATGTTTTATTAAGAGGCTAATTTTATTTTAAGAATTAATTCCTCCTAAATTAATGGTTTTTACTTTACGTTGTGTCGCCGAGATAACTTTACTGACAACACAATATGAATTTGTTGCATCTTTTTAAAACTTCATTTTAAAAACTCTATCAGTTTATATACTCGAATGACTTCTTATAAAACTCTTGAAGAATATAGAATGAGTGAAAGAAACGAGCTCGGATTGTGAAAGCAATTTCGGGAGTCAGCGAGTGAGGCGAACAGGGTGGGGGTCCCTATTACTTCTTTATTTTATAAGTGTACGTATGTATATAATTATGATTTTTTTCTAAAATACATACTCCATGTACCTATAAATTTGATCCTATAGATTTGATAAATTCATATCTGCAATCATTTTCTCTCCCAAAGCTTCAATTGTTTTCTTCAAAATGATATTTTTAAGTCCATTTTTGCGGAAATGTATGTACGCGTTATATGTAACTGAAGAGTGCATAAATGATTTGGCGTACTTCAAGGGAAGTTAGAGCACGTCATCAGGATTAAAATTGCTGAACAATCAATTGGCAGGAAATGTCGTCATACGCTGCTAGAGGCACTTCTCTATTATGATCTGCTTCTTCGTATGCTTCTGACCAAGTCATAATAGGGAAGGACCTCTACGTACGACGACATTCCCGGCCATTGGTTACTATGCAGTTTTCATTATAATTGAGTGCCTTAACTCTCCTAGAATTTTCACGCAACATTTACGCAACCGTATATATATAGGTATATATATATGCGACCGTATATTTTTAAATCATTTATATAACATTTTCAAACATTGAATTTTGACAAAAACTTCATTAAAAAAAGTTTTTTTTTTTTAAAAAAAAACTCTAATTTTAGGAGCAAAATTAATTTCATAATTGAATGTTGGTATAAATGCTACAAAAAATCTGTTCCCCAGTGTAATGAATCAAAAAGATTTTTGCTTTATGATTCATTTTTACAATGCATTTTTATGACCAGGCCTTTAAGCTATTGAAACTATAACTGTTGTTTTTATCCTGCTTTCGATTAAAAATAATAATAATTTTAAAATATTTTCATGAAAATAAATTAAACAAATTACGTTGCAGTTTAAATTTTATAGATTATAAGAAATGTGAGTTGTAGTTTAAGAAAAAGAATGCAATCAAGCCTACTACCTATCTATCGTCTGTGTTTATCAAATGCTATAATTTATAAGTTAACAATTGTAAATCTTAAGTTGTAATTGTATTTTGATATTATAACTATATAAATGTACAGTTGTATATTATAAGTGTAGTTTGATGGTTATAACTATAGTTGTAATTGTATTTGATCCTTTTGGAATGAATAAACAAAAGATCAAGCTCATAAATTGAAGAAAAAAAAATAATCTAAAAATATATTCAGAAGTTCTGTACAAAATGAAATAAAAGTGAGAGAAGTGTTAAACAGAATTTTCTTTTAATTCTTGAATAATAAATTTTTGAGTTTCAAAAAAATATTTTTGATTAATGAAGTATTAGCTTTTAAGGTAATATTTAAAACTGGGGTTTGAAAAGTTTCAAATTTATACGAGAAACATTTAATAGTAAAATCGTATAATGGGTAAAAGAATATTTTCTTTTCATAATTAAGAAGGACTTTTTTCAATTCTTACTATTAGTTCACACTCTCCCTCTCCTCTTGTGACGTCACCTTTCTCTATATATTTACCCTATTTTCTCTCATTTCTTTCTGTTGCACTGATGAAGGTTGCCCTTTGAGCATCCGAAACAGCTGTCTGCATTTAATAATATTTTTGTGCTCTTTAACGTTGTTTACCTTAGTTTGTTTTAGTTCATTCATTAAATTTAATGAATCCATTTTAGTTTTCTATGGGAGAAAATTTTTAACTATTTAATAAAAAGTAACTGAAATAAAATTGGAAGTAAGATTGGAAGTAAGTAAAATTGGAAATAAAATTTGTTTAAAAAAAGGGGAAAAAAGGAAAATTAATATTATTAGCAAAATTGCCTTAATAACAAACATTACTGAGTAAGAAGGTGTAAATAATGAATGCTTTGATACAAAATTAGAAAATGCATGCATTTAAATATATATTCAAAACAATTTATAGTTTGATAAGGGCCTCCAGAATTCCTTGGCTCCCTTTAAATATCCTTAGTGTACCCTGAAACCCCATAAAATACCCAAAATCTCCGCTGATGAAAGTCAATGAAGAGTAATAGCACCTAAAAGAAGAATAACGCCTACGTTTGGAACTTTCGTTCCACAGAGGCTGACGTAACATTTTCAGATATTTTGACATGTTTACATTAAATATAAGTAATTTGATCTTCAGTATTCATGGGGCAAACAGTAATCATATATTCTAACTAAAACAGGAAGTTGCAATATTTTGATAATCACTAATCAATCCTCCTCTGCAACATTTTTCGCGGAAAAATGTTACTATGGGATCAGCCTATACTGTAAAAAAGTTTTTAGTTGTAAAAGCTTATAAGTGACTAGAATTTTCAACCGCAACATTCTTCGTCGAAAAATACGATGGAAGTATATCCTGTACAGCAAAATGTTTTAGTTATAAAATCTTATGAGGACTAAAACTTTTCGCTCAACATTTTTCGCAGAGAAATGTTACGGTAGTCTCTATGGAATGATTCTATAGTGCAAAATGTTTTAGTTGTAAAAGATTATAAGAGACAAAAAATTTTCGCACAACATTTTTCGCTGAAAAATGTTACGATAGTCAATGGAATGATCGTATATTATAAAATGTTTTAGTAGTAAAAGATTATAAGACACTGAAAATTTTTCGAGAAAAGATTTTATGATAGTCTCTATGAAATGATATCCTATACTGCAAAATATATTGATTGTGAAAACTAATAAGAGATTAAAAGTGGACTTTGTGACCCATGACCACTACGGACAGTTAGAATTATATGGACCCTTTTAACATCCCACCCTTTCTATATTAAAAAAATCTAGCCGCTGTTTTGAGTTTTCAATTTTATGCTACAATTGGCTTAGTTGCGATAAAAATTATAAGATTGAAAAACTTGAAATTACAGAGATCTGTAGACAAATGTACAAGGATTATGATGCAATTAAAACTATTGAATTGAAGGGAAAAAAACACCCACCCACACATAATAGCACTCTGTAGTCCTCAGAAATGCAATGACAGAAATATGACGTGCTAGTATAAAATATATGATGCAAATAGGACAACCGCGTTTCTTTTACATATAGTTTTTCTAACGCTCTAATTACAAAAAGAATATATTGTGGTATTTTTTAATTATAAAAACAAATTAATTGTCACTAAAAGAATATGTCAGATAATCGGAATTATAATTGTACTAAAATATGAATTCCAAAAAAAATAGCGGAAATGTTTTTTCATTCTCATTCAAAAACGTATCAATAATTGAGTTTGTAAATTAAAGAAATTCCTGTGTTGAATAACTGCTTCTCCTAGATCAAAATAACAGCAAATCGTATCAAAATTAAAATTTCCTTGATTGGAAGTGTTAGGAAGATTTTACATTTAACGCAGTAAAAGACATCGGTGTTTCATGCTATCTTAACTATAAATTAGAATATAATATTTTAACCTGAATTATTGCAAAAAATGCAATAAAAGTATTAAAAAAATGTTTCATAAGTAATCTGCGTCAGAGGTTTGTCTTGCAAAAAAAAAAAAAAAAAAACACTAAAAGCTGCAATAACTTTCTTTCACTTTTTTTGTTTTTAATAATGACCTTTAAATAACAACTGAAAAATGAATGAATATAATAATAAAAGTAATAAAGTGAGAGATTGGTTGTTGCCAGATATAAATCTTAGCATTTGTATTGAAAAATTTAAAATATATATATATGTATAAAAAGACTGAAGAAAAATTAAAACTGTTACCAATTTGGACTTTTGTATGATATATGGCTATCGTTACTTGTTTTTAACAATCTAAATTACTTTAAGTTTATTAATTCTGATTATGCCACACATTCTGTACACCCAAGTTTTTATTCATACTAGAGGCTAAGCCTCTTGTTCGCTGAAGCTCAAAAACCCCTTCGCAATAATTGCTGTTTCTTAGCGTGAAACAGTTGAAATGTCTCATTTTAAGATATATGTACTAAAAGAACGCCACTTACCATGTCCAAGTATTTCCCTTATAATACTATTAAAATCTAAAAGTGAATATAAACCATTTTTCTAAATCATCATTTTTTTTAATAACATTTAAAATTAAAAGTAGTAACAAAATTGGTGGAGTTCCCAAATGTAATTTAATATTTTTGCTCACCAAATGGACGGATGCATTTTCAATACAATTTGTGCATGAAGCTGAAAGTTAAGTTTTAAATCATTTAACAAATCTCTTTAATCGTAATTCATAATAGTACAGTACAGAACCCGTTATCCGGAACCCAGAAAATCGGAAAACCAAAAAACCAGAACGATATTCGATAAATTTTCTCGCCATTTTTTTAAAAAACAATTTTTTTTCCTCATAAGATTTTACGATTTTTTTTCTCTTTTTTTAAAGATGTTTACCTTACCAACATTTTGGAAATAATCATTAGTGTATTACTTCATCGTTTTTTCTTACTTTTAAGATTATTTCCAATTTTTTTTTTTTTTTTAGTTGTGTTTAACAATAAAAAAAACGGCTTTTTGTAGCGATTCATAAAACCGGAAAAATCAGTTATCCGGAATAGCGTTGGTCCCGACCGTTCCGGATAATCGGTTCCCTACTGTATATTAATTTCACCAAAAATTTATAATTGTTAGATCGGTTAATAATATCAGATGCCAATTTATATAACTTTATCTGAAAACGCAACGTAGAATTAAGTTATTCTAATAATAGTAATAATGATAAAAACAATCCTCCTAAACTGCTAATTTGGAAAACAAACAAAATCAAAAAAGTAATAATAACAGTACAGGTAAATGCCTTTAAATTAAGGATGCAAAAATATTTATAGGAAACCAATAACATTATGACTTATATCCATTTTAAGCTGATAACAGTACCGCAGTGGACTGATCTTTAAAACACGGTTCCCAGCAGATCACCGAAGTCAAGCATCACTGGCTACGGTCAGTGTGCGGGTGGGTGACCACTTGGATCAGTCTGCATAGGGACCGAGGGTGTGCGGTATGGGTCCTCGTTAATCTGTGCTACCGTAAAGTGCTCGACTTCGCGCGCAGGTCGTCGGGCTACCGAAGCGGGGGTGTCATCCCCTCCGCAGAGGATCAAAATTGTGATGGCATGTCTTCGGATCATCCTCCGGGATGTTTCCCAGACCGTCGCCAATAGCCCATTGTGCAGCTCTAGTGCGACGTAAATTAACAACAACAACATATGCTGATAACAACCAAACCAATTTGAAAATTAATGTGAGAAAACTGGATTCTACCACGTGATTTTCCAGCCGATAAAAATGCATTGACAACAATTGGAAAACTGTGACACCATCATTAGATTCTTACTTAAATATAATAAGATACAATAGATTTTTTTTTTAAATCTATATCGCTGGTTCAAAATTAAAACGACTCTTCTCTACTCACTTCTCATGTTGTTTCGATGAGAAGTGTCGTTTTAATTCTGAACCAGCGATATATCCGTTCATTTTGTTTAACATATTAACAAAATCGACTTTCGAGGAAAAAATCATGAAAGACAGCGAGAAATGAAAAGCATCCACGGGTTTCTCTTTCTTTTTTAAAAAAATAAACAAACAAGTAGTAAAAAAACAATTTATTCCAACCTAGGTCAACAAAGAAAAATTCTATTTTAGTTACTTTTTACTGAATATGTACATATTTTTTCCATATAAAACTAAAATTAATTCATTAAATTTAATGAATGAATTCATATTTGAAAAAAAAACTGTATTAACATCAAGTGTTACCCACTGCAAGTTTAAAAAAAATGTATTTCTACTTGAGTGGATGACTAAAAAGTATTTCATTTACGATTGAATTTTTTGAACAAGATACAGAGAGAGTGTGAATTAATAGTAGCTATTGAATAAAACAGTAAAATCCTTTCAACACATGAGAAGATGGAAAAAAGCAAATGTGCCACAAGTGTCTCCAAAAGATGCGGATACGAATGACCTTGGACTTACTTCCCACCCACCCCCTTGTCAATCGATTTTTCAGTAATCAATAATACCTTCCTTCCTTCCTCAAAATCTTCTCTCTCACAAGAGTATGTCCTCACATCGAAAGAATAAAAACGATTATGTACT
The DNA here is from genome assembly GCF_982258835.1 of Parasteatoda tepidariorum. Classification (NCBI taxonomy): domain Eukaryota; kingdom Metazoa; phylum Arthropoda; class Arachnida; order Araneae; family Theridiidae; genus Parasteatoda; species Parasteatoda tepidariorum. The sequence continues at coordinate 3,294,796 of NC_141757.1, read as the reverse complement.
ACGATATCATAAACATAAAATGTATTTGTGTTTACTTCCATTAAAAGAACTTACGGTTTTTTTAATTCATTATTCATATCAATAATGTTACTCGTAAGTCATTTCGCATTACAAGATTTCAAACTTACGTAATCAGAGTTTTATATTTATTTTAAGATCTTTTTTACGGACAAACTAAAATTTTAGAGAGCATTAATTTCATGAATCCTTTTAAATCTTAAAAGAAAAATAATAATAATTAATAAAAAACAAGGTTTAATTTTTTTTTAGAGATCTTTTAAGTTCGTGTTAGCTTTGAGAAAGCTAACATCATTTAATATTTATCATAAAAAGTGTGTTGCTATGGCAATTGTTACTACGTAGGATTCTACAAATAGCAAGAAAAATAAAGGGGAAAAAAAGATATCGAAGGAAAAAAATGTAATCGAATCAATCAATTAGAAGATACTAACCCTTCAACTTCCACTCCCGCAAGCCATTAAGACTATCCTCTGCTCTTTAGAAAAATTTCTGGCTATATTTTTAGCATCACATTTTGACGAAGTGTTACATAAAGCAGCAAATCGAAAACTGGTCATTAGAAAAGTAAATCTAATTTTAACATATTTTGATTTTATTTTACATCATATCGGTAAGTTTGTTTTCTACTTTTTCTTCATCTTAAACTCATTTACAATTACATTATTTTTTTAAAGGCATATACATATTTCTAACGAATGAATTCTATCTAAGGAGAATTAATATTTATTTTGAAATGTTCCTGTCGTAAAGGAATGCGTCCTGAAGAGAACTTTTACGCGTTTTCCTATCAATTTATATATATATATATATATATAAACACAAATTAACATGAAAAACATGAATAAAATAAATAGAGAAACAAGAATGGTAAAAGCAAATAGTCGTTATCAAGACACATCTATTGCTATAAATGCGATATTTCTGAATAAAGAATAATTATCCTAAGATAAAAATTATTCTTTATTATATATAAAGGGAGAGAACAGTATACCATTTAATACTATTTAATCTTCTGCTTAAAGTTATTGAAAAATACGTAGGAGGCATTAATGAATTGATTGGATTTATAAAAATTGAATAGGAATTATTCGGTGCAGTTAAGGAAATTTACTATTTATTATACTAAAAGTAGTTTTATGTGTTTATAGGTTGAGTGAGATGGGAAGTCAGTACTACAAAGAAACAACTACAACCGAAAAATGGACAAATAGCACAGGAAATCTTACTGTAAAAGAAGGTATTTCTTAGAATCCTTCAATTAATTAATCTTTATTATCTTTCAAAAAGATGTTTACAGTATGTGTAAAGTTTTATCTCCAAATATTCTTTTATGCATGTCCTTCTTTCATCTAGTGGCTCTCCTTTTATCTAGTATTGTAGATTTCTTTTTCCCATGCTCCATAAAACGTATAGTTTGTCTAAAGTAAGAACTCCCCTAGCCATTCGTCTGAACCCGTGGCGGTGACTATGGTAACGAAGTATAACTATTTCAAGTAGGGGTGTGGGGTCATTGTTTAGGACAGGTTTTGGCTTGGGTCGGCAGGAGTAAAGGGAATCTGCTTCCTCTGTCTGTTGTATTATCCCAAGAGTAAAGAGAAGCTACCCTCCCTAAAATACGCTATTCTTGTTTCCATAGCAGCAGAAGTCCTAAGACTTTGTGACGGGGGGAGTTCTAACAAAGTATATCTACTAAATTTTATCAACATGTCTCCACTAGAACTTACTCTAAGCATCAGGATAACTTTAGTAGTAATTATAATTTGTTTTTGTTTTCCAGAAACCTATTGGTTCCGAGAGGCTCGCCCACCAGACTGGAGCCAGATAGTGTATGAACTAGAATGGGCCTGGGATGTCCATGTGTACGGGTCGGGAAGTCTCTTCTGCGTGTTGTCCATTCTGTGTTTGCTCACTGTTCTCCGCCTCAATTCTCAACTGACCGAAAGACCACACTTGTCATCCCTCAACATATTTTTAGGAATACTCGCCACTTCTAGATTCATCGTTCTATTCGCCGATCCCTACGGATCTAGAAAGGTGAAAAGCTCTCTTCAAATCGATTCTTTTTACGAAAATAATACCCAAGTCAAAAATTTTGATGCTTTTTTCATTGATGGACCGACATAATATTGATGGTAACCATCATAATTCCATCATGAACCATCATATTTTTTTGATGGTAACCAACATAAGTAACCATCACCTCAATGTAGGAATTCGGAATGATTTATGATGGTCCATCATAAAAAAAAAATTTTAAAAATTGTTCTGATTCCTGAGAAATAGCAAGATTTCTCATCAAACCCCCATAGAAATGTATAGTTGGAACCATCATGGATCATCACGGATTGTTGGTCCATGAGAATCAAACTTCTCTTGATGGGTAACCATCATACTATTAAAGTAGCATTTTCCGTCACGAATGAGGGAAGTTTGTTGGCATATCAAAACCATGATTGCATAATAGAAAATGTTGGATGATGGTGACCATGAAATGATGTTGGACCATCATGACTCACACTGAAACCAACATAAACCATCAAAATATTTTGATGGAGCCATCAAGAATTTTAACTTGGGTATGCTATTGACATAACTGAGTTTATTCAAAGCTGTTCGGTCATTTTTGAAAATAAAGCAAAACGTCAAATGTGAAGAGAAGTCACAGTTTTCATTAAAAAAAATTGTCAATATTTACTCCAACGCTTCACTATCTGGGCTCATAAAAATTTGCGAAAATTGCGAATTTTTCATTTACGCTGATAATCTAGGAGGGGGAAAAACGGCCAGGGTTGGACATTTTTTTTAAAAAAAAAGTTATCTTATTTGTTTCCTTTTTTGTGATGGAACAAGTAAGATCATCAAAATTTATGATCTTTCTAATTATCTTCGCAGAGTTCGTTTACTGACTAGCCACATAGCAAAATAAGGCTTATTTTTCGACCTTTTAATCTAAAAAGGTTTTTGTGCAGTTTAAATGTAAACCTTGAAACGAGATTTGTGACAATCTGCTTTATTCTACGCACATTACCCTATTAAAAAAAAATTGGAAAATTACAAAACAACCTTCTATATAAAAACCTTAAATCGAGGTTAGGTCTTATAAACTTTAATGTAAGTAATTATAAGGTTTCTTTTCGCAACGTCTTGTATCCTTAGCTAAAATTCACCTTGTCATAAAATTTTAATAGACAATGCCATTTACCTATCGCTATTGTGAGATCAGCTAAAATGTCATTATGGAATTAAATGACCATTTTACCTCAGTGACAATATTTTTTTTTAAAAAAAAGCTTTAAAAAAGTATTTTTAATCCTTTTAGGATGAAAGGTTTGAAACTGCAATATTTTTGCTTTATTGAAAAAAGGGTTTTAGTACAAACATTTTAGTGACAATAATAAGAAAATTCCGAGACAAGGTTGCCGTAAGGCCACATACCTTCTGGCAGAGATGGGCATTTGTTATTCAGAATAATGAATAAAGAATGAAGAATAATTATTCAAAATCTGAATAATGAATAAAGATTTATTCATTAGTCAGAAATATTAAATCATTCATTATTCTTTATTCATTAGTCAAGAATAACTGAATAATTTCACTGATCAGCAGAAATGGGCATGGAATACTCTAATTGACTACGATTATGACAACTACGTATAAAACGCTAATCCTTTTCAAGTATATTTATATAATGTTTGAGGAAATTAACTTTTGTTTAACATAATGCATACTTTTGAGAAATGGTTACATGGCAAAAAAGCGTTTAATTTTTTAAGTTAAAATTTTATTTAAGAATTTAAAATAAGATTATCGTTTGCTTTCAAAAACTATAAGAAATTGTGTTTTATAGATTTTAGAACAAAATTTTAAAATGAACTTAAGTAACTAAACTGTTATAAACCTACTTTTTAGCACAACTAAGTATGTTACGCTGGAGTAATTTAAAATAAAATAAAAATAAAAATTCATACTTGTATTAGTTTTATAGTTAAATTCCTAAAATAAGACGTTTAAGAGCAAACGATGTTTTGCATCTCGTTATAGACAAAGACATATTGATTGCATTTTTCGCTGGTTATTCAAAATTTTATTCAGAAAAATTAGTCATGACTAATGAGTTTATTCATCAATCATTATTCAAACATTTTTATACATTTGCATAATGAATGATGAATAATGGCTAAATTTTCATATGAATAATCATTGAGAATAAATTTAGTCATGAATAAAATTTTCGTGAATGATGCCCATCACTGCCTTCTGGGTTGTCTGTTGTGGAAAGTTAAGGCCTGTTTACACGATCCAAGTTCTTGGACGAAGATTGATGTAAACGTGTTTTGCTTTGAGCTTGGATAGTGTAAGCTATCATCCAAGCACTTGGATTATAGAGCATGTTCTACTTTCGGTCCAAGTTTTTCCTCCTTTAACCAATCAACTTCTTAAGTTTTGTGACGTCAACAAGCAGGCATCAGATTATGTCATTTAGTTGTCCGTTTACATATATTTTAGTCCAAATAAATTAATTTGTTGTCTATTTGTGATATTATGACTTTAGTTAGTAATTTTTTTGTATTCAAGAAAGTATGATTTTAAAATGTTGGATATGAACAATACGCATGCGCAGGTTATTCATCCGACTAATCAGTGACATTCAAGAACTAAGATAGTGTCGACGAACCATTCAATTTCTTGGAAAGATGAATTCCTTCAATGTCCCGGAGTCAAGAATTTAGACCACGTAAACAGGCCTTTAGACGAAACTTTTCATGCACTTACTCTGCTAACTTAAATATTTTAGAAGTTATTTTATATATTTAAGTTATTTAACCGTTTTTGCTGGACACATCTTTACAACATGATGGGCTATTTGGTTTAAATTTAAATCTTTGCCTCAAGGCACTTAACAGAGTTAAACTGAAATTATTTTCTTTGAACAGACAGCTAAACAGCGTTTAAATGGTAGTATATATATTTGTAGGTAGTTAGGTACTTTATTTACGTCGCACTGGAGCTGCACAATAGGCTATTGGCGACGGTCTGGAAAACGTCCCTGAGGATGATCCGAAGACATGCCATCACAATTTTGATCCTCTGCAGAGAGGATGGCTCCCCCGCTTCGGTAGCCCGACGACCTGCGAGTGAAGTCAAGCACTTTGCGTAGGACAGTTTAACGAGAACCAATCCTGCTCACCCTTGGTCCCTACACATGCTGATGAAAGTGGTTAACCACCCGCTTACTGACCGCATCCAATGATGCCTGACTTCAGTGTTCAACTGGGAACCGCGTCTTTACAATCAGTCCACTGCGGGACGCATCTATTTGTAGAATTAATTATTGACGTTTGTTAAAATTATAAAGATATACTTCTGTGAAAGATTTCACTGAAGTTGACTTGAAAATTAAATAAAGTTTTGCCATTATGGTAAACTACGCAGTTTGTTATTCTTTTTCATAAATCACTCATTTTTGCTGAGGGTTTGGCTAATAGGACTCAAACTGTTTATTGTGGCTCGCTTTGCTATCTTTGAACTAACCATTAAAGTGATGGTTTAATTTCAGGCTCTACCGGTGGTGATGCTGCAAGTGCTTTGGGACTTGGGCTATCCATGCCTCGTGTCTGCATTCGGTCTTTTGCAACTATCATTTGTGAGGACGACTCAAGTGAAGATGTCGCAGATGAGTGACGAGAGCACAGCCACTGTCATCATCACCTTTCATTTCTGTCTCATCATTACATCTGGCGTCCTTGCAGCCCTTCAGCATTCCCTTAGGGTAATCTATTAAAGCGTTAACCTACACTACACTTCGAGCCTTGAATGTTCACGTGATTAAAGTATGGCTCATCTTCATTCAATAGATTTGCTCTCTGTGTCTATGTCTGGTAAAATTCTTTGAGATAAGATTATTCCGTTTATACCAAATTTATCTCTCGGTTGCTAAGCAACGAACTTGTATCTAAGGCTCCTATACCTCCTATATATCCTTTTCTAATTCAGGGGCTCTATACAAATCTAATGATGATGTCGCAGTTTTCCATTGTTGTCAATTCATTTTTAGTGGCCGTAAAATCACGTGGTAGGATTCTGTTTTCCCACATTAATTTTTAGATTGCTTTAGTTGTCATCAGAGTAAAATGAATGTTGTTTACCTATAAATATTTTTGCATTCCTTATTTAAAGGGACTCTTAATATTACGTTTTTGATTTTGTTTGTTCTCTATATTTAGAGTATAAAGGATAGTTTATAATTGTTAGAATAACGTCATTCTAAATTATGTTTTGAGAAATTGAGAGTTTAAGAGGATTGTTTTTTCGTTTTTTTATTAGAATAACGTAATTTCACGTTTTCAGACAAAGTTATTTAAATTGGCGTCTGATCTTATTATAACCATTTCACAATTATTATTTTTTGATGCAACTTACATTAATTTACTATTATGAATTGCGGTTAAAGAGATTCGCTAAATGATTCAGAACTTAATTTTCAACTTTATGCACAAAATGATTAATGTAAAAATTGTATTTAAAATATACATCCGTCCTTTTGGTAAGCAAAAATACTAAATTACAGTCTCATCAATTTTGTTATTACTTTTAATTTTAAATATTATTTAAAAAAAATGATTGCTTAAAAATAATGATTTATGTTCACTTTTAGATCTTAATAGTATCGCAAGGGAAATATTTGGATGTGAGAAGTGTTCATTTTAGTATATACATCTTTAGTTAAATAATTTCAACTGTTTCACGCCAAGAAAACAGCAATTATTTCGAAGTAATCATCGGGGTTGATGAGCGTCAGCGAACAGGGTGCTTAACCCCCTAGTGAGATGATCATGATATTTTCCTTAAATGGACTTCGTGAAAGAGAATACTTCTGAAGAAAACAGTCTCTGCGTTTAAATATTGCTTCAATTGATGTTGAGCGAAAATTTAATTGCGGAATCTGCTGTTTAGGGGAGATGCTTGTATTACTCCTATTCCCCCCCCCCCCATTCGCTAATATGTGGTTTGGTCTGACGATTTGCATTGAATTTTTCAGTACACCCAAAGAGCTCTCGTAAAAGCAACATGTCTTTATAAAACCTCTATCTATGTATAGTTCCTATATTTGAACATAATTCAAGGAGTTGTGACACGCGGGAAATAGTATGTGATTGACTGAAAGTTAAAATTTAAAAAAAAACGATACGCTTTTACAAGAACTGTGAAGCTAGTATCTAAACGTAGTTTAAAGAACTACAACATGGAGATAAAATTTTGTGATTGGCTGAGAGTCAAGTTTAAGAACAACAAGCTCAAAGCAACAAAATATGATTTTACAAGATCGATTACGGTAAACGTAACGTAAGCATAGTTTTAAGAGTTGCGTCATACAGACATAAGTCTAATATTAGCTGAGAGTCAAGATTTATCGAAAATAAACTAAACGGAAATAATCTCGTACATAGAAGTACAAAATGAAATTTTAAAAAAAAAATTGTGCTCATGCGCCTACTAGATGCGCGGTTTGTGACAAATTACATAATATTTTAACGTTCTTTTTAAATTCCCAAGTCAATCTTTTTGATGGTTTTCTATTGATGGACCAATATAATCTTGATGGTAACCATCAATAATTCCATCATGAACCTTTATATTTCTTGATGGTAAACAGCAACCACCACCCCAATGTAGGAATTCGGACTGATCTATGATGGTCCAACATTAGAGAAATTTGTTTTGATGGTATATTCCTGCTGAACCAACAAGAATTATTAAACCATCATGAAAATGCATTGTTGTACAATTTGGACCATTACGAATTTCCATCATAGTATCAAATATTTGAATGATCATGAATAACCATCATTCCAATGTAGGAAATCGGGCAGATTTATGATGGTCTAACATTTAAAAAAAATTCTTTTGATGGTATATTTCTGACAACCAACAAAAATTCCCATTAAACCATCATGTATAGATGGAACCATCATGGATTGTTGATCCATGAGAATCAAACTTCTCTTGATGGTTAACCATCATAATATTAAAGTATCATCTTCCATCATGGGAAGAGGAAAGTTTGTTGGCATGTCATAACCCATGAACGCATAATAGAAAATGTTGGATGATGGTGACCATCAAATGATGTCGAACCATCATGAATCGCACTGAACCCAACATAAGCCATCAAAATCTTTTGATGCGATCAAAAGTGATGGAAACTATACTCAAGTCAAAACGGGAATTTTGACTTGGATATAGAAACTTTATGTGTAGTGAGTATTTGAATTCAGATTTCTTAATACCCTGAAATTAATTTTGTTCTATCCTTTGCAGATAGTGTGGCTATTTGTGCAGGTGTTATTCATAGCGTGGGGCAGTTTTCTCTGTCTTTCATCCCTTCTTGGTTGTCTTCGCTTATTACGTTCCATTGTCCAGGTGCAGATCATTATGCAGGTTATCTTTCACAAATATTTAACGGTGCACTTATCCGTGCATAATAAATAATCTTTAAGCTACTGTCCAGTTAGAACAAGAACTCCTCCCGACTGAAACACTGTCGATGTCAGCCGCCATGGTAACCAGTTCTAACTCCGTGCCTTATGACAAGCTTTGTCGGACGAAGGCAACGCTAAGTCAGACTGAAGAATATAAATAGGAAAGAAAATCCAGCTTTCATTGGCTTAATGCATAGCTTGTCCGTAAAAAGCCACGAAGTCTTAGACTGTCTGCTGCTATAGAAACAAGAAATATCCCATTTCAAAGAGGGGAGCTTCTTTTCCCCCTGATTTCCTTACTCTCTCTGACCCGAGTCAAAACCTGTCTTAAATGATGTCCTACCTTGAAATAGCTAAAACTCGTAACCATAGTAACAGCCACCACTCCAGACGAATGACTAGGGGAGTTCTTTACATAGTCAAATTATAAACCGGTCCCCCAGAGTTAGGCGTGGTTCCCGAGCATAAAAGAGAAAACAACATTTAGGGGCACAACAACAGAGGTTATTGAAACCGTGTTCTCACCTTCCTCTCCTCCTCGCCACTACTACGGTTGGGGAGAAGAAAAAAGTTGATTTTTTTTATTGTTAGCTTATTTCGCACTATTGGTAAACAGTACCGTACTATTAGTTAAAATATTTTTTGAGATTACATTTATATCATCCGTGTTGATAGTGGGTTGGTGGGAAGCAGAGTTGAGTTGAGACGAGAATTTAGAATTGTCCAACAACCGGTTCACACGTGACGTACCTCATAGAACAGTTCCCCGGGTTAGTTAGGTATTAAAGAATTCTTCTCTTTTCTTTGGTCAGGCCTAGAATCAGGCGCGTGATGATTGGCTCCTTTTGCTTGCCTTCAGGAATGGTGTAAATTTAACAAGCTTTATTTCAGGCGTCAGAAGACTACTTTCAGTCCTCGTGTAAGTGGTGTGTAATGGGTAAGGAATTACATGAAAGCGAAATTCCGTATCCCTATTTAAAGCGACCCACCCTGATAACCACAAGTCTGGAGGAGTTCTCGTGATGGAGTAGCAGTACAAACTGCTATTTTTTGTATCCTTGCACGTTACAATACTAGATCTTCTGTTAGTCATCTTCATCTTTTGTTGATCCCATCTTTTACCACTAGGCTGACCGCAGATGCGAAATTAAGAACCTGACGCCAGTCAACATGTTCGCGGAACCTGGAGCAGAGGTTCAACTCATGCCTCGAATCCGAATCACTGATGTCAACGAACAAACTCACAGTTTCACAGCCAGCACAGTCTCCCTCCATTTGGATCAACAGAGAACACCACCACCACCTCAGCGTAAGCATCCTATTCCAAATCCAAAAAAATGCGTTTAAAAAAGAAGCAGCCAGCACAATAATTACCCAGATAGAAAAATAAGGTTCATTTTTTACGCAGCAAAAACTTTAAATGTAAACCTGAAAAGGTTTGTTATGCGGCTTATGTGTAAACCTTCTAACCTAAAAACGAGATCTGAGACAATCTGCTCTATCCTTTAGTATAAAAACCTTAAATCGAGGTTCACTTAGGGTTTACAAGCGTCAAAAGAAATCTTTCAATAAAGCTAGTCTCAAGGTGACAATAATCTTAGATCTAGGTAACTATAAGATTTCTTTTCGCAAAGTCTTGCCTGCTCAGGTGAAACCCACCTTGTCATGAAATTTTAATGGAAAAGGACAGGATGAAAAGTTTAAAACTGCAATATTTTTCCTTTATTGAAAAAAGGTTTACAGTACAAACATTTTGGTGACACTAAAAAGAAAATTCCGAGACAAGGTTGCTGTAAGGTTACATGCTCTCTGGGTTAAGAGCTGTGAATACTAACGAATGCAGCAAACAGGAGTGGCTCCCTTAGCTAGAAAAAATTTCAAGACATCCACTGCAAACATACTTAGCATGTTCGAACCTATTTAATATTTTTACCACGTTTATATAAACTTGCCTTCGTGTATGTCTGTCCGGGTGGAATTTTGTAATCGATTTTAAACTAACTTCCCGACTAGCTACAAACTTCAAATTTGGCACATAGTTCAGAATTGGATGACAATGCATGAAAATGAAGAGAAAAAAGACATACAAAGTAAAATAAAATTAAAATTTAAAAAAAAAATTTTTTTTTCGAGATTGTCTTTTGTTGTCGATTCCATTATTTCAAATTAGTATTACATGTCAGGTGAAAAGATTTTCATTGTCGGAGTATTTTTATTGGCTGAAAAATCACGTGGTAGGATCCAGTTTTTCCTCATTCATTTCCAGATTGTTTTGGTTGCCATCAGCATAAAACTAATGAAAGTCGTAAAGGTATTGTTTTTCCCTAATTTAAAATGAAAGTTCTATTATTCGTAGTAGTCTTGACTACTCTTGACTAAGAAAAATGATCTAAATAAAAATATATATTTTTAAGAACCACGTTTTTTGTAGTGAAGGATAATAATTAAAAAGTAATAATTTTTAAAAAATATAAAATAAAAATTCAAAATTAAAAAAATTATAATTTAAAATAAAAAAATTCAAAATAAAAAATAATATTTTTAAAAACCACGTTTTTGTAGTGGAGAATAATAATTTAAAAAAAAATTGAAAAACGAAAAACGTGGGGTGCATGAAATACATAACAGTACATATACACATACATATACACATTTTCTTACTCATACACATGCACAGCCGCATACACATCCACATATGCATATCCACATTCAGATACATTTACAATTACAGATATACATACACATATTCTCAAGAGCACACATACGCACACTAATATAACATTACTGTTATGTATTTCATGCGCCCCACGTTTTTCGTATTTCAATTTTTTTTAATTATTATTCTCCACTACAAAAACGTGGTTTTTAAAAATATTATTTTTTATTTTGAATTTTTTTTAAGTTATAATTAACATTTCTTGGAGCATATAAGTATATTTTTGAAAAATACACCGTTGTAAAAAATGAAGAGAGAATTTGCAGAATATTTATAAAACTACTGGACCGATTTTGATGAAATTTGATATGTACACACACTGATACACTACAAAACAAATAACCATTCAACGATATTGTAATACACACACACGTAACACTCGTTGGAGGTATAAAACAGCGGTTGCAGAATGAACAATAAAAATGGGTTAATAGAGGGTATGGTTCTCTCTTATGCAGGACTTGCAGTGTGATTTCATACTTGACATAAGGCAGTTTATCATTTCATGTAAGCAATTTCCTACTTCAACGAGTGTTACTCACGATCATGCGGGTATATTACAATATTGTTGAATGGTTATGTGTTTTGTAGTGTATTAACGTATGTACATACATAAATTTTCATTAAAATCGGTACAGTATTTCTAGAGATAATCGACCCAGTCTGCAAATTCTCTTAATTTCTTACCACCAGTATACATAATTTGTTACGTTAAAATTTCATATTGTTGAAACATGTGTAAATTCTTTCACCTTAGGTTCTGAAACTTATCCTATGAATTCTATTCCTCACTCGCCAACGCGATTCAATCCACCAGATTCTAAAACCAAAGCAGAAGATGCGGCTGCCATGAAACCTCTCATTGTAAGTCTCAGTAATCAATTACTTGTAATCGTGATTACAGCTGCAATCATGATAATAATCATTGATTTCAGTAATCAATTACTTGTCATATTGATCACAATTCACCAAAATTTTGATTACATCTGTAATCGTGATTCCAAGTAATTGCAATTCAAAGTAACCACAACAAAAAAGATTACTGGTAATTATGACTGCACGTAATCAAAATATATGACCACATGTAATCATGATTACTTGTAATCCATTGTGCATATTGCATACATTGAGATAACATGTATATACCCATGTAAAATTTGTAAGAAGCATTTTGGTTCAATATATGTATGCACATAAGTACAATATATGTACTCACATATGATATATGAATATACATCTGCACAGTATATGTACGAACATCTGTACAATATTTGCATGTCAAATGATAATGATGCATGTCACAAGACTACGTGTAATAGTATATTTTGATTACTTGTAATCACGATTGCGTGTAATTGAGTATTACATTAATGTATTCAATTTTGTCAGAATGATTTGTTTGGATTAAACTAGATCTTTCTTTTTCTTACAGTCTATTACTTTATCGCCTGATGAAGAAACGAACAAAAATATATTGATCTCGTCCTCTAACATTCACTCGCCTATAAGGTAAGTCATTCACCTTTAAGAAAAAATATTACCGTTGTCATTGCTCCTATCAAAGTCGAAATTTTTGATGGTTTTCTATTGATGGACCAACATAATCTTGATAGTAACCATCAATGATTCTATCATGAACCATCATATTTTTTGATGGTAACCAACATAAGTAACCATCACCTCAATGCAGGAATTCCGACTGATTTATGATGTTCCAACATAAAAAAAATTTTTTTTGATGGTGTATTTCTGAGAACCAACAGGAATTCCCTTTAAATCATCATGGAAATGTATAGTTGGAATTATCATAGACCATCACGGACTGTTGGTCCATGACAATCAAACTTCTCTTGATGTTTAACAGTCATAGTATTAAAGTAGTATTTTCCATCATGGAATGAGGGGAGTTTGTTGGGTCCTATCAAGAACCATGAACTTACAATGGAAAATGTTGGAGGATGGTGAACATCAAATAATGTTGGACCATCATGAATTGCGCTGAAAACAACATAAACCATCAAAATGTTTTGATGGCACCATCAAGAATTTTGAAAATCTATGAGCATCATCACACATCCATGTGATCATATTATTGACGACTACATTATTCCCGTAAAGTGCAAAAGACAACACATTTTGAGTACTTCAGAGGATAGCGATAACAATTAAGTGAAAAATTTTATTTTGTAATGTATTATTGCATTATTATAGTATTATTCTACTTATTGAAAAATGTACTATTTACATTAAAATGAGCTGTGTGATGTACTTGCTTGAGCAATAGGTAACCCACCGTCAGTAGTCCACAATGTTCGAAGTGTACTGGGTTTTCTCGACATTCCGTCTTTACAGCTCAAACGGTTGAAACATATCAGTCACTTATGATGTCCGGCACAATCTCCTTCCATTGCTGTAAAAACTTCCCGAAATCGGCTAAACTCAGAGGCAGTCCAACTTGCCGTTCAGAGATCAGCTCAAATCTGGGGATCCAACAGGCCAAAGATGTGGTAATAATGTGGACACATTCCGGTGACACCCTTGCTGTGTTTGGCCGAGCATTACATGAGTGGAAACACATGAGGCTGAAGGATGTCACTTGTTGTTGTAGCTCATTTACGTCATACTAGAGCTGGCTGCACAAAGGGCTCTAGGCGCTGTCTGGGAAACATCCCTGAGGATGATCCGAAGACATGCCATCGCAATTTTGTTCTTGCGCAGAGGGGATGACACTCCGCTTCGGTGGCCCGATGACCTGCTCACGAAGTCGAGAACTTTACGATAGAACAGTTTAACGAGGACCAATACCGTACACCCTCGGTTCCTACGCAGACTGATCCAAGTGATCACCCATCCGCAGACTCACCGCAGCCAGTGATGCTTGATTTCGGTTCTCTACTGGGAACCGTGTCTTAACAATCAGTCCACTGCGGGACAACTTTTGGTGGAATTAACCCGCATTTGCGTTACATGGAGAGGAAGACCACGGGAAACTTCTAGAGTTAACCTAATGGCAAGGGGACTCTAAACAATGATCCGTCTACCACTGAGGATATTTTACGTCAGCACTGTGGTCGGTGCGAACCGGATGCGGAATTCGCATCGACCAGCCATCGCTGGGTGGGATTCGAACCCGGTTCACCTCATTGGAAGGCAAACGCTCTATCCCCTGAGCCATCATGGCTCAGTATAGAAGACCCCTGCATGTAAAATTTTGTTTCCTTCTTATCTTCTTCTAAATTTTAAGGCTAACTGAGGCTTATCTAACGCAATTTAAGGCTTATCTAACGCAATTTAAGGCTTCTGAAAGATATTGGAGTCGATAACAACGTTACACTCAAATCCACTTTACACTTATAAAATAAAATTATGCTTAACAATCTCTTGAAATGTACAGTGAGCGGGAAAAAAGATCACCCTGAATAACTTTTGATGTAATGATCGGATCTTTACGTTCTGGAACTCAATCTTAATGGTTCAAGGGTTGACTTTAAATATGCTAATTATTGAGTGCAGACGATATTTTAAGTTACGAAATCAGACACAAAAACGCACTTCCTCTGAATAAACATACCCGTTTTTTGACGAATTCCTATTTCTGACCCTCAAAATATGGTTGGGGGGAGGGTAGCAGCAATCTGGAGAATATGGTCCCAATAGCTTGGTCAGGAGGGCGATTCAAAGTTTGGACCCCTTAATGTTAAGTTTCATTTATGCGTTTTTCTTTACATCTCGAGAATTTTTTATTATAATTGAAGAAATTTTGTTCACATTTATAAAATTTGTTTATCTAAAAATAATCCCTTTATTAAATATTTATTATATTATTTAATATCAGTCAAAAAAAAAATTTCTTTTTAACATTTTAGAGAATATAGTTTTACATGGGAAAATTCAAAATTCGAGCAAAATCGGTCAAATAGTTCCTGAGAAATCGAATTTCGAAAAAAAATCTGATGTTTAAAATTCGATTTCTCAGAATCTATTCGACCGATTTTGCTCGAAATTTTGTATTTTCCCATGTAAAGTCCTAAATACATGAAGTCAAATACTTCTTTATCCATTAGTTGTTAGAAAAGCTAAACTAAATGTTTTATTTAACACAATTATTTTTTTTGTAGCCGTTGCGTGGAAGAACTGAAGATCCGTCCGTGCCGAAGCCGTATTGAAAAGCAGTTAAGGCGCCTGATGTGCACCTCGTCCTTTGGTGTGGCTCTCTGCCTCCTCAAGGCCTACGAAGTGTTTGGACCGCACGCTTTCCTATACTCAGTGGCTGCTCTACCCTGGTTCTTCTTTCAAACCATCAGCAGGTATTGCAATAGCGGATTGTGCTGAATTGTAATATTATTACATTCGAAAAGGCATTTTCACGAGAAATTTCGCTCCTTCATTTATTGTTTTATCATAAAATATATTATCACTAACAGCTTTTATATTAGCACCATATATTAGATGATAGTTCTATATTATCACGAAAAAAAATTTCGAAGAAACGAAATATTTTTTCTTTTTAAAAATGAACCCCTTTACAAAGTTAGTTCTATTAATCGGGTTAATATACGAACACCACATATCATTATGTATTTGTTAGGATTACGATTGTTTTATCTGATAAATTTGGACAACTGTAATTTTGGATTACGAATTTTCAAACTATAATTAAGGGAATAACAGAACATTTAGTTTGTATGAACAATAAATTATTCCGAAAATACTTTTCAGAAAGAAAAAAAAATAACAAAATGACAGAAATCAATTATCCAAAAAAATCTTGTACCAAAACACGTTAATACATCCAAAACATTGGGACTAAGTTGTAAATTAAACTAATATTAAAATAAAAAGTGAAAACTTTAATATGAGTGATGAATAAATTCTAGAAAACTTCACAGATCTGTATTACCACTTACACAAATATTCTAGTACGGAATCTGATTTTTTAAAATTCCATAAGCATCCACATTTAGAACTTTCAGTTTTAATCAATTCCTCTTGAAAAAGAACTTTAATGACTAGTATTTTATTTAAAAACGCTGAATAACAGCCGATTTAAGTGGAAAGTGTATATAACATATTATAAATAATAATATTTTAAAAATATGAACAACAAAATATATTTACTAACCAAGAAGTAAAATAGCGTCTTCTTCAGAAATACCACTTCTAATAAGTTGATCTTTTAATTCTTCTTAGTTCAAAAATATGATAATATCACAAGTAAAAATTAAATATTTAACAAAACGTTTAGTCGATGCGAGAACATATCATTTTGAGTTGAGTATAGTTAAGCGCGGCGAGCTCTCTGCTTATCGCTTATAGCTCTGCGTTTCAATCATTTTTATTTAAGTTTGATTTTATTGGAATTACATTGCAGGTTTGTGTGCTTAATTTAGACTTAGAAACCTTTGTCAAATGGAAGGACAGATAGAACAATACAGAGAAGGAAGGCATGAAGTTACATCCAGGATAGTAGCGGGATTCGAACCCGCTACCTCCAAGCTTTGCACAGCGTCTTTTATTTATTTAAGCAAATTGTTCCATCACACCGTCATGGCAAACTAAAATCTACATTGTTTTCCTTTTTAAAATAAAACGATACAAAATCTGGCTTATAACTCACACCCAATTAACTACTAAACAAAATTCTGTATAGAACTAAAATTTAAAAAAAATTCTGATCGCCTTTGGGCGATCACAGATTACCCACTGACAAAATGGTTGTTGTCTAATTTGTTTTTGTCTTTTTGGAAAAGCATCTTTATTGTGTTTTCATCTTGGGCATCTTTAACTGTTAATCCTAAACTGCTCGGTACATAATTTCGCAGACATATTTGAATGCAAATCAGACACATTCTGTGTAAATTCTTTTGATGATTGTACAGACATTGAACAGCCAATCGAGATCAATATTAACATTTTCGGATTGGTATAATGGTGTTTGAAGAAGATTGCAAGCTGCATCATACACCCGTTTCGGATTCACAAGTTCATACATGAAATATGATTTGTTTGAAAGCTAGGATTTTTTTCAATTTTACATGAATAGTGAATGAATCATTGATATTGCGTGGAAGACTTGTTGCTGTAGTTAATTTACGTCACACTAGAGCTGCACAATGGGCTATTAGCGACGGTCTGGGAAACATCCCTGAGAATGATCCGAAGACATGCCATCACAATTTTGATCCTCTGCAGAGGGGATGGCACCCCCGCTTCTGTAGCCCGACGACCTGCGTGCGAAGTCGAGCACTTTACGGTAGAACAGTTTAACGAGGACCAATACCGCGCACCAATCCAAGTGGTCACCCACCCGCACACTGACCGCCTTGTAGACACACCTCTTTGATGATAAACTTTTATCGACAACGGAAATTCCATCTACACCCTACATTTATTGTTTAGGTACAGAGACATCCAACCCAAAAGCTGAACTATATCACTTGACTATCATTTAACTAATTTCCATAATATTGAAGTAATAATGTTATTTTACTTTGAAATGACACAATTGTTCTAATTTGTTGCTACTGTAGTTCGTTTATCAGGAGTTGGCACTTGGCTCACCTTCTCAGATGCTCAGTTAATTTCAGCGTGGGGAAAGAGGAGAAACATCTCCGCTCTTGAAATTGAGTCAACCCTTAATGCGTTCCAAACGCAAACAGTGAATTCTATTATACCTTTCGTTACTCTAGCTCATTAAATATATTTTAAATTTAAAAACTGCTGTTTTCCCAAAAGACAAACTGTTCACTCAAAAGAGAGAAATATCATCAAATTTATGAAATATTTAATGTTAAGAAAATGCACATAAATATTGCGAAACAAAGATTTTTGTCATACGATCGCCAAACAGCAACCTTGGTCAAGATTGTGAAATCCTTCTCCCAAAAGTAGCTAAATAGTATCGTCGGATATCACGTGATGTAGGCGGAGCCAAGTGCCAACTCCTGGTGAACGAACTATAGTCACTGATTGGTCATTGATAAATTACAGTAGGCAAGTAAGTGGAGAATTATAACTATTTCCCCTTTTTTTAAAAACTTACTTTAATAAAAAAAAAAATTTTTTTCCTTTATTTATGTAAATATATTTCTATTTTTGCAGGATTGTAGAATTCACTATGGCATTTGCAATGGTGAGCATAAGCCAGCAATCCATGAACAACAACCACTACTTCTATCCTAAGAACTGATACGGCCTTTTAAGAAGCAGACGATAACGACAGAAATTTTCAATGGTTGTCTCTTGTCAAGCGAGAAACCTATGATGAAATGGTTGCTACTGTCACTGAGGTGACGTATATTGCATTTAAGGATGGCAAAAGTATTTATACAACCCCCTTGGAATAATCGATCGACTGTCACAAGTGGAGAATTCAAATTCCTGATATTTATCATTTCGTAATCCAAAATCAAAATAATTTTGAAGCCATTAGACTCATAACGTGAGCATTGTGTTTACTGGAAAAATTATGATTAATTTCTTTTAAACAAAACTTGAGTTATAATTTTTCTTCTTAACTTTCACGTTAATTACTTAAATTACTAATCTTTCGACCGAAATACATGAGATCGACTCATGAAGCTCGTTCAAGGTTAACAGGAATGGTACTGTCTGTCTAAACGAAGAGCTCCTCCCAACTTCTGAGGCTGTCTCTTGCTATGGAAACATGTTAAGATGCAGCTCAAAGAAGAGAACTCATGATACTTCATTCGTCAATCCGATCTTAAAATCTGTTGTAAAGGCCTGTTTATACAATCCAAGTTCTTGGACGAAGATTGATTGGAATTTGTTTTGCTTTGAGCTTAGATCGTGTAAACGATCATCCAAGTTCTTGGTCCAAATCTTTGGATGATAGTAGAGCTTTTTCTACTTTTCACATCCAAGTCTTTCCTCCTTTAACCAATCAGCTTCTTAAGTTTTGTGACGTTAACAAGCGGACATCAGATTATGCCATTTTGCTGTCCGTTTTCATATATTTTAGTCCAAATAAATTAATCTGTTATGATCTATTTGTGTTATTATGATTTTATTTGAATTTATTCAAGTAAGTATGATTTTATAATGCTGAATATGAACAATGCACACGCGCAGGTTTTTCATCAGACCAATCAGTGATATTCAAGAACTTGGAATCATCCAATTTCTTGGAGAAAGAAATTTCTTCAATATCTCGGATTCATGAACTTAAACCGTATAAACAGGCCTTAAGAGTCAAACTAGTCTCACCTTATAACCACTAGCGCTTCAGAAAACTGTCAAGAAGAGTTCTTTCGTTAGACAGACAATATTTAAAAAACATTGCACCATAGACAAATATCAAAATCATCACCGGAAGCAAAAGCTGGAGACGAATACATCAGGGCCACTGCTTCCAGGGCTGAAGTATTTAAAATAGAACGGCGTCACATAAAAATGTACATGCCTACAGCTGTTTCATAAAGATGGACGAACAACAAACACCGATTCTAAAGAACTAATTTTGTTATTTATCCATCCATACAGCTGTTTCATTACAATGGAGGAACAACAAACACCAATTTTATAAAACTAATTTTGCCATTTATCCATCCATACAGCTGTTTCATTACAATGGACGAACAACAAACCCCAATTCTATAAAACTAATTCTATTTATCCATCCATACAGCTGTTTGCACCAACTTTACAGCTCCTTTCGTTAGTTTCTTCGATTTAAATCATATCCTCAATCAAACGCTCATACAATATATTATTATTATATCATAAGATATCTAGTCTTTTAGACGACTGGAATTTTTATTATTTTAACTTAAAATATTGATTTATCTCTGCTTATTACCATTATATTTGAAATTTATCATTATTTTTATATTCAAAATTTTATTATCTAACAAACCGCCATGATTATAACAAGGTATTTAATTAAAATTGCTCACATTCTCCGAAAAACTAAGCGATTTTAAGTTCCAAAATATAACGTATGTATTATTATATTCTTTCTATATTATTATATTCTTTGTAAAAAAAACGAATGAAGTCTCGATGTTAAGCGATTTTTCCACTCCCCGTACATTTTCGTCTCCATTATTAAGATTTTGGTAAATCACGTTTTCCCCACCCCAATGCATTCTTTCTAAAACATACTGCCTTCATCAAAAAGAAACCATGGTAACGAAAGGTGTTAAAGGAAAAGAGTGGGGAAATCGTGTAAACTTGTGATGCCTAGTCTATTTTTATTTTCTTAAATGTATACCTTACTGTACAGCGAGAAAAAAATTTAAAAAAAAACAACAAAAAAAAAAACACCCTGAATAACTTTTGATCTAATGATCGGATTTTTACGTTCCAGATCTCAATCCTAATGGTTCGCGGGGATGACATCAAATATGATAATTATTAATTGTAGACGATATTTTTAGTTACGAAATGAGACACAAAAAAGTACTTTCTCTGAATAAAAGTACCTTTTCTCGACGGAATCGGATTTCTGAGCCGAAATCTGACAAATCTGGCCCCCATAGTTTGGACAGGAGAGCGTTCCAAAGTTTGGACCTCTTATTGTTAATTTTACTTTTGTGGGTATTTCGCTGTATCTCGAATGCTAAATAAGAAAGTTTTGCATACAATTATAAAATTCGTTTGACCAAAGGTAATTCCATGCAAAAAATATTTTTTTAGTAAATATTTACTATTACTTTATTGAATAATGGTCGAAAAAAAATTTTGGATTGTGAGATATATGATTTATTACACCATTTTAAAGAAAATAATTTTACATAGCAAAATACAAAATTTGGGCAAAATCGGTCGAATCCTGAGAAATCGAATTTTAATGAAATTCAATTTCTCAGAAACTATTCGACCGATTTTGCTCGAATTTTTTATTTTGCCATGCAAAATTATATTCTTTAAAATGGTGCGAAAAATTTTTATACCTTGCAATTTAAAATTTTTTAGACCATTATTAAATTAAATAATAAGTATTTAATGAAGGTTTTTTTTTTTTTTGCATGGAATTATCTTTATATAAATGAATTTTATAAATGTGTGCAAGATTTTTTCAATTACATTAAAAAGTTCTCAAAATGTAACGGAATACGCGAAAAAGAAAATTAATCTTAAGGAGTTCAAACATTGCAGCGGTCTCCTGACCAAATTATTGAATCCATATTTTCCAGATTGCCGCTACCCTCCCATATTTTAAGGGTCAGAAATCGGAATTCGTTGAAAAACAGGTATGTTTATTCAAGGAAAATGCGTTTTTCTTTGTCTGATTTCGTAACTTAAAAATTAGACATCAAGCACTGAACTTTCGTTTTTTATCTCGGAAGATAACGGAAGTTTTGTTCTTTGTCTTCTGGATGGAGTTGAATATTAGTAGTCGTAAACCCAAAAATTGAGTAGGCTGTTTAACGACGGTTATAAAATAAAATTAGAATATTTGAAGTCACGCCTCGAATCATTAAGATTGCGTCCTAGAACGTGAAGATCCGATCTTTACATCAAAGTTATTCTTCAGAGTGGTCCTTTTTTTTTTCTTCTTTTTTTGAGCCTTGTCCATTTTATGAGATGGAGGGGGGAAAATGAAATAGAAAGAATGCATCAATTAAAATGTCAGAACTCTAAGAATCGTTGTGAACACAATTTTAAAATTATTCTCATCTTTTTTAGAAAATCTTTTACACTAAAAATAAAATGTCTATTTCTAGAAGAGTGAAACAGAAAAAACTTTTACCGAAAGAACAAATTAACTGTTGTTGTAATCGTGCATTCTTTTTGTCTCTGTGTTTAGTAAATGTGTATTTTGAGATCCCAATTATGAAATCTCAATGTGCCAAAGTGTTGTTCGATCAATTAGTTGTTTTGTATAGTCATTGTAAATAACATGTAAATTCATTGTACACATTGAATGATTAGATTTTTCTTTGTTTAACCATTGGCAAAATGGGTGTTGTTTTTGGGTTTGATGGCGTGCGCACCGTATTTGGACGCCACTACACTTTTTAACTGTGTTCAAGAGTCAGAGTAAACAGTGCGCATGCGTCATCAGTGCAGGCGTTGCTATAGCGACCGCAGCTGTTTGATAATTTTTTTAGACTTCTTTTTTTTCACCTTTAATTTTGTTATGCATTAAGTTGGCGAGTTTATTTTTGAGATAGGGGAGATCCCATAAATATTTCTTGAGTTGTGAATAAAAGAGAATTTCATCATTTGAACGATATTTTTTTTTGTTGTTGTTATAATTAAGAATCAGAAATTCTAACCTACAGTTTAAACTGGATCGTCTTCAATTCTAATTCAGGTGACTATCACAAATAAAGAGGATAAGAAAATAATAATTAGACAACCTTTTTGCCAATGGGTGACCTGTGATCACAGTTTTTCTTTTCTTTTGCTTTAGCATGGAACAAAAATATATTTTATGAGGGCATATACATATATTTCTAAAATTTACAGATAATCTTTAAGAAAGTTTTAAGAAATTCTAAGAATTGTTACAATATATTATTTCAGAATCATCAGTCATGTAGATTATGTACAAATATTTTTAAACTTCTGTTTTAAACCTTTTTTAATCTCTTGTCCCCTGTGGCAGAATCGTGGCGACACAGAACGGTACCCAGTTCTTGCAGAAAGAATTATCCTTTGGGAAGTAAAGAACTTTGGTTTCCTTTTTTGCAGAAATTTTCGAAAGATTATAACTTTTCTGCAGAATTAAACTCAAAAGAAGCCTTTCTCGCTGATAGGAAAAAAATGCTTGTGATTTTTCTATTCTGAAATAAGAATAATGAAAAATAAAGAATAATGAAGAAGAAAAAAAAAATTTTTTTCTCTTCTACAGAAATTTTTGTTTTCTTTCTTTATTTATTTTGCAATCATTACTTTTAATTTCCACATAGTGTTTAAAATCCAATATTTTTAATACGACATTATTTATCACAACAACTGAATCTCGAAACAAAAACACGCATTTAGTAAACCCCTTTTTGAAGAGTCTGATTCGCGTGATTTCGTCATCAATCTTTTTTTCGGGAGATACTGCTACGAATTTCAAAATTTATTATTATTATTTATTTATTTTTTGATGTGATTATGATTAACAAAATGCGAAAAAAAGAAATAATGAGTGCGTCTTTCCTCCTACAAAATGCGAGAATATCGCCCATATTAGAATAAATAAAAAAATATTACGTATTTAAATAAAATTTTAAAAAATTTTTTATCCAAAAACTTATTTTTTTAAGTTAACGCTTCGGTTACTTTAAATTAGTAGCAAGCATAATTGTTATTAAAAGCATCTTGCTTAAAGATATTATTAGTATTAGAGGGGTATGTTGCAGAAAGCCCGAAAAAATTCTGCCACAGGCCTCGTGTCTTTTTAATCTCTAAAGATGTATACTTATAAATGATGAAAATGAATGTTTCGGGGGACTTTTAAAAAATCACCAAATTATTATCGACGCTTAATTAAGTATTGTCATAAGTACTAATGGTACAGGGTGCGCAGCCAGATTTTTCAACAAAAAATAAGCACCTTTTAAGTCTTCTTGAAGCACTTACAAATATATTTAATCACTTTTCATAAAAAAAAAAATCATAATTAGGATCTGTACTGTAATAAAAATTATTTTTTTCGATCGTTTTAAGTTCTTAATCTATCAACATAAAATCAATAAAATTCAAAAAGATTTTCGAAAACTTTACATAATTATGATAAAGTAGCTAGTTTCTGATAAATATTGCAGAGAAAATTTTGAAAATCATGCATTTTTTTGTAATTTAGAACGACAATCGACACGGCAAAGAAAAAATCTCTCTTTAAAAGATAGAAAATGAAGCACTTTTTACAAACTCCGAATTTAAAAAATAGCACCGTTAAGGGCTTTTAAAAACCGTAAATCAGAAATAAGCACTTTTTAAAAACACTACGCACCCTGTGGTATAAGATTTTTTACAGCTCCCGAAACGTACTCAAAAATGTCCTTTTCCTGATTATCCTGCAAAAATCTATAAAATCTGCACATTTTCTTTATTTTTAAGATTTTGATTTGAACGAAATCCTTATTAATTGAAATATTTCCTATTAAATTTCTTATAAATCAAGAATAATATAGATAAAAATTACAATCAAATATTATAATTCGTATAAACAAAATTTGCCACAAAAAAAAAACACTATTTACAGCTAGGATAGATGATGTATTTCTCAGCACAGCTCATGCGGTATATTATAAAAAAATTATTAAATGGCAGTATTACAAATGAGCTGCAAAGCTTTGTACAAATTCTCATGCATTTAATAACTGAGTAAATTATAATATTAAAAAACTACAAATGCGAGCTGCCAACATGAATAGGCAAAAATCCAGTAGATATTACAAATAATATAAATTTCATGGTAACTGTGGCGCAATATACTCAATATTTTACACATAGGGAATTGTATAGTCATCAAAATAAAAAAAACTGCAGTATTTTCCAATTATGATTGACATAAAATATACTTGAAATTTTATGTATTATGTTTTTCAGATACAGTGATAGGCGTTAATTGATCAAAAATAGCTTAAAGATTTGTTTACTTAATTTAAAAAATGGGTAGGTAGGCAGATATTTTATTTAAATTGCACTAGAGCTGCACAATGGGCTATTGGCGACGGTCTGCGAAACATCCATGTGGATGATCCGAAGACATGCCTTCGCAATTTTGATCCTCTGCAGAAGGCATGACTCCCCTGCTGTGGTAGCCCGACGACCTGTGCGCGAAGTCGTGCACTTTACGGCAGAAGTTTATTGAGGACCGATACCACGCACCCTCTGTCCCTACGCAGGCTGATCCAAGTGGTCACCCACCCGCACACTGACCGCAGCCAGTTGTGCTTGACTTCGGTGATCTGCTATGAACCGTGTCTTTACAATCAGTGCTGGAATAACTTAAAACGAGAGTTCTGAATAAAAAATATTTGAACATTTTAGAACAACAAAAAAAAAAGTTTTTAACTGATTTCTATAAATGAGGCTCGCTTCATTACGTATAAGTAATACTTATTTAAATATTCAAGTAAGTAATAATGTGTACAAAAATTATACTTCTATAGGGATTTTTTTTAGGATACTCAATTTTATGGAATTTTCTAAAAATGTACAAAAACCAGGAGAATTTTTATTAAATGTTACCTAAGAGAAACTGACAAAATCCAGTAATAGTTTGGCAGCAATATGTAACAACAAAATTTGCTTCGTCTGTTATCACTGAAAATTAAGTTTTCAATTGTAAACATGAGGTTTAACCAAGTTTTACAACAATTAATATTATCTCTAAACTAAATACTCTTTCTGAAATAAATTCAAATAAAAAAAAGAAAGAAAGAAGGTAAAGTAGCAATTATTACTTACGGAATACTTTGTTGATGTACTCACGTGTTAGAATTCAATCCGAATTCTGTCATTAATTATTTGTAGAGTTCGAAGATTGCTTTAAAAGAAAAACTTCGCATTTTCAATACTAGATTCAAGGTCTTGTTAAACATACTTTGTATTAAATTGCCCAAATATAAATTTCATCTACTGTAAATAATGGTGATCGACAGTACTATGTAAATGTTATCCTTGCAATTATTGTGTTTTCTTCCTTGCTGCCAGAATTTTTATTGATATGCCAGCTTTGCCTTTATTTCTCCGTCTGCGTGCATAATATTTGCCGGCCAAAGCTATTTTGTACTATAAATGCTTTTTAATCGAGTGCCAACTTTTAAAAGAAATGGCTTTATTTATCTATAGAATGTTGTTGCTTGTATTTGGAATGAAAAATAAATGTGAATTTGTGTCAGTCGTTTTTTTTTTTTACCTCTTTTCGATTCAGGGCAAATTCGACCCAATGAAGTTGCCGGTAAAATCCTAGGATAGTCCATCCCTTGGCGACTTTTTTGAAATCTCGCCAAGTTGGCGATTATTACTTGGACCAAAGTTGTTCTTTTTAATTATTAAAAAAACAATTTAAATCATTACAAATTTATCAAAATACTTTTAATGAAATAAAATAAAAAATAACTTGCAATAAGGTTGCAACCTATCTCCCCGAAACCTAGTTTTGCGAGATTTCAAAAAATCGCCAGGGGAAGGGCTATTCTATTGGCTTTATTAATGGTGAATTTCAGGAGGCGTTAAAATGAATTTAATTTATACTGAAGTTTACTAATTTGATGAAAGTTGATTAACAGGTCTAATTAAAAAGCTGGATAGAGCAAAAATGAGTGACATACACACCAATAGTGATGGGATTTAAAGGTACTCTTTAAATATTATTTGTATTTTTAAGAAAAAAGTAATAGCTATAGAACATAGTAGGAACATAAAATATAAGGTAAAAAAAAAAAAAGTAGTCAACCTTCATCTATCTAAATGTACCCCAACTAAGAATCGATTTGACATGTCTCATGTACTAGTGAATTGGATTTGTGCTTTTGTAGTTGTAGATACACCACAGCACTCCCTCACCAGAATTTTATCCATGATCGAATTCGATGAACGGATGCCGCTAGTAGATTCATTCCTGTTTTGTGTGAAGTCGGGAGAGCTGCATCAATACCACCGTACTTTTGAGTGGTGATCGTGAGAACTGTATTAAGTTCACGGTAGCAGTCGAGTGTATAAGTTGTATGTGATCGAGACTGAGTAGCACCAGAGTGAGGAGGTGAATCATGTCGCGGTCACAAATAGCAAGTCAACTGTTCAATATGGACCTTTCCATCTTAGTATGCGTGTTTAAATCGAAGCGGCAGCTTCTTTTAAGGAAATGGTGTTCATATCACGTCTGGGTCACCAAAGTGGGGAGAGTGGTTGTCGACAATGTTAACATTCATCTATGAAAAAGTACTCCAACATAGAATCGAGTTAACATCTCTTACATATTAGTGAATTGGAATTGTATTTTTGTAGTAATCTACAGTAGTTTTAAATTAATTTTTTTTTTAATTATTTCCAAGTGGTTTACTTCTTCCACTTCCTTGTTTTTCACTAATCCGTAAGCAGATAAAAAGTTCAGTCATACTTCAAAATGCTCAAATTCTATTTCTGTTAAAGCATTTAACAACAACATAAAAATGAATTCAAGATTACTTCTCTTTAAAAACTAGTTGTTGTTGCTAATTCCCATCTGGTCTGACGGGATCAGACCAGATCAATGAATCCGTTAACATTGAGAAAATCCGAAACCAGAATGGGAGAGGAATGAATATCGTTCCAGTCCAGCCCTAAACAGATCAAGATGTGCTCAGGTGATGCCTGGTTTTGTTGGCATTTAGGGCAAAGAGGAAAGATCTTTTGATTTGCAGAAAATGTGAGACTTTTCAGGTGTCCACTGGCCAGTCGGGATAGGCAGGTGTTGGTTTGCCTGTCACCAGGGAGAGATAGAGAGAGTCCTGGTCTTTTTGCTTTATACCAGTAGTGAATAGGTGGAAGCAGCCACTTTTGTTTATTCTGGACCTTAAAAACTAGTAATATCCTAAAGTGGTAATTACGATTATATTTCTCAAAGAAGAAAACTTATTTTTTTGTATTTACGAAAATATTGAAATTTCTACAAATAAAAATATTTGCTGTTATTAACGACATTCTCTCACTTTTTATAATTCAAAAAATAATAATAATAATAATAAATTGTGTTATGCATAAAACCGTTATTCAACAGAATATCTAGCTAGCGTGCAAATTAACTAGGGTAATCCGTTAAAGTGCCAATTAATTTTTTTTCATTTCTTAAATTACCTAGGTAATCTACATATGACCCTACTAGGTATTGGTTAAAGGGAAAATAAGGTCTATTTATTAATTTTTCTCCATCTAAAAAAAATACAATCAACACATTAGTTAATAGAATCAATCATTCGTCACTTTTAAAACTACAATCAAACAGTTTAAATTGTTGTAACAGTGGAGGAAATCAACATAACATTGATTCATTTTTGGATATCAAAAGAATCAAATCAATAAATATAATCAAACATTCAAGAAATCAGTTGATAGAGTGAAATAAACAAACATTTTAACGGAACAGAAACCGTTATTGCGCACATTACCTAGGTAAAGTGTGAAAAACTCTCGACTTTTTAACGGATTTCCTTAGTAAATCTGCAGATTACCTAGGACGGGGGTGATTGTGAGCCCAACTCAAAAATACTGAAACTTTCTAGAGTAAAATCATTAATGACGCATTTCAAAAAATTTATGTGTTTATACATTTAAATCATTGATATTTTCAAGACACTAAACTAATGAAATTATATGCAGCATAATTTAAATGAATAATTATTTATAAGTTTACTTTTATCCCCAATCGCATTTATTATTCTACCAGAAAAAAATATTTACAAATGAAAGAGATGCCAAGTATAAATTCTAGTTCTAATATTTTTAAATGAAATATACAAGAATTTCTATACATAAATGTGATCGATGATTTCTTGAAACTTCCGTATAGCAATTAGTGAAAAATCCGGAAATCTGGATTTTTTTCCGGATCATCTTTGTTAGCTAAATTGCGGAAAACTTTTGACTCTTTAAAGGATTTCCTCAGTAAATCTGCAGGTTATCTAGGTAATATGCATATTAACGGCGTTCATTCTTTTGAGGTAACATATACACAAAAAATTCAATTCTTTTTTAGTCGAATTTTGCTTTTCTGACTTGCTTTATTGAATCTGTTATTCGAGTTATTGCAGTTTCACTGTATTAAACAAGCACACATCAAAGACTAATAAATTTCAAATAATTGTTTCATTATAAAAACAAAGCAATAAATATGTGACAGATTTTAGCATTCAAAGACCTCTTCCTGACTAAATAGAAGAAGAAAAAAAGACACATGTTTTGCTCTAACATACAAAAAAAAAAAACCCTTACAAAAAATAATAAAAACACAATTATGATAAACATACAAGGAAATTAAATTGCCATACCAATATATAAAAAAAAAAAATCCGAAATTTTCTTTACTATTTAGAATGAAATTTAACCTATCACGTTGAATGAATAGCTGAGGGGATAAATTTTGTAAACACTCAAGGAGATAGTCATTTCCCAAATTTTCTGACTTTTCCCTGTTCTGTGACCACCCTGAAAAATGATACATAATTTTTGTTTTTACTTAGGATATTCATTAGATAGTACTTACTCAGGATTTTTTTTTTTTTTTATACTTTGAATTTATAAGAAAACATTTTTAAAAATGCTTGTTCAGAGCGGAAGAGTAAAGCAACATTCTTTTTTAGAACCATAAAAATAGTGGTTGCCAAACTAAAACATCAAAAAAAAATCTGAGGAGTTAATTATGGAGAGAAAAATTAACTTTGTTTCCTCGTTTGATGAGGATTTCAGTTTTTTTTTTTTTATTTTTCAACATGCGTCATTTGAAAAATAAAAATTAGAAAATTCAGCCAAAAGATAAAAATTTATATTTCTCTTAAAATGTAATGAAAATATTCAACCTATAAAACAAATCTTTTAATAAATTTTTTAGAATTACGAGGATGATACAGGTGACTTGAGTAGTTTTAAAAATAAATCGTTTTCAGTTTTTATATGCCTTAGATGCCAACTAGTTCCACTCTGTGAATAAAATTTTTTTTAATTTTAATTGTAACACAATTTATGTTATAGTAGAAGATTATTTGTTCAGAAAATTTGTTTAATGAGAATTGGCCAACTGCAACCGGTAATTCAAATGCACTTATGAAACACTATTTTATTTTCCTCATCCTGTGATGTGACTTAGAGTGTTAGCAATAGGATTGGACAAAGCAGCGGAAAATGTTATGTAATATGGGGAGAGTCATATAGACAATGTCAACATTCATCTAGGAAGATGACATGTCTTAAATACTAGTGAATTGAAATTGTATTTTTGTAGTGGTAGATACACTACAATAACATTCCTAATGAATAATATGGATAAATCGGAGTAAACAAAAAATATCTAATAACAGAGACTAAAAAACATCCCCAACAGACAGTACGAGTGAAAAGAAAAAACATACTACAGGATGGTCACAGACACTCAGAAAAGAAATTCCCTGATTTTTTAAAGACTAATTTTACTGAATTTCCCCGCTTTTTGTACCTCATGGCAAAAATTTTATAGTTATGCTTTATTCTTATCCACAAAATGCATTACAAATCTCTTACACATGCTACCTGGGGTTGAAAATTATTTCAGAAACAAGTTTTTGGAAAAAGAAAAAAAATGCTAGATTTTTAAAGTACACTCTTTACTTAAAATTATTTGACTTTATGCTTATTGATAAAATTCCCTGACTTTTCCCTAGTTTTCTTGATTTTCTTGTTATAAATGTTTCCCCTAAAAAAGGGAAAATATTTAAATTTTAAAGAATTTTATGTGTACCCCACTGATTAAAAAGTTCGATAAAATTGTTATTGATACAGTACGAAGAAAAGAAATACACTCATTAAACAAATTTAAAGTCATTTTTCCTACTTAATATAACTTTATGCATTTATACACAAAAACATTTAATAATTTTTTTTAATTGAAATAATAATGAAGTCAGGGCATTCAGTTAAAAAATTTTACTTTGATAAAATATATCTAAAAAAAAATAACAACTTAAAGAAATATCACAGTCATAACAAATGGAGATCCAAATTAGAATTGAAAATACTTAAATACTTGGTGATTTGAATTAGTCAACACTTTTTACAATATATATATATATATATATATATACAGTAAAACTTCCCTACAACAATATTTTGTGGACCAAATAAACACATTGCCGTAGAGGGATACATTGTTATATAAAGAGCCTACATACTTTGGGAACACAATAAGATTTTTTGTTAATTTAAATGCTATTATATGCTTCCCTTCTTCTTCTCATTGGCACGACAGCCCCGGATGGCCTTGGCCTCCTTAACAAGCCTATGCCAAGACATTCTTCCCTTAGCCAAGGTTCTCCAATTTATTATCTTTAAAACTTGTAGGTCCTTTTCAAGTCAGTCTAAAAATCTTAGGTTTGGTCGTCCTCTTTTTCTTGTACCTGTTGGCCTGGCACTGAAAACTTTTTTGGTTGCCTGCTACCCTCCATTCTTATAATGTGGCCTGCCCATTTAATCCTTTGAATTTTGATAAATTTAATGACATCAGGTTTTTTATATGATTTGTAAAGTTCCGTGTTCGATCTTCTAAGCCAGGTACCGCTTTTATTTATTCCACCAAAAATGCTTTGCAGCTATTCTATGCATTAACTATAAATATATTTATATATTATGTAAGAAATTAGTTGGCAGAGCGTTAATTATGGTTAAATATTAAAAACAATTTATATAAATGCAGAAAATAAGATCCTAAACATCCCTGAAAAGCATTTTTATTGAAAATAAACCAATTTTTTTTCTTCATTTGTTCATTTTTATGACTGTCAAGATAACAAACAAAGTATGCATTGAAGCCAAAGCAGGAAAACGATTTTCCTTTGTGAATGGTGCCCCACCCACCCTCTGCAGAAAAAATTCTCTTTCAGGTGTTGCCTGTGGACATTTGTGACTCATTATCAGCTTTTTGCATGAATGAAATGAAATCAGATAAGAATGTTACATTTGTGATTTCTTAAGTGATAAGGGAAGAAATTCTAAAGAAAAGGAAGCTCTTGGGGTGCTCAGCAATGAGTCTTCTCCTGTCAGAAAAGATAGGAGGAAATTACAAAAGATTAATAAATGGAGAAAATGAGGCTGAAAATTGGAATAAAAATCATTTTACAGGGGTTTATTGCTTCAGAGATTATCACATTGAGAGACGCATGATATTAATTCAAATGAAAGTTCGTCGGGACCACAAAACATTATCGTAATAAAGGAAGTTATAGTTGTACTGAATATTGTAGTAGCGAGAGTTCACTATATATATATATATTCCTCCTTTATTTTAATATGGAAAATAATACCTTTTTCAGATCAACACTAAAAAACACACCTCTGTAAATACAATATAACATATTGTATTTTCATTGCATGGATTACTTATGACAACAAAAAAAAATTTGCCAATGAGCAATTTTTACATAGAATTGCTGGTAACTTATTTAAAAGAATTTCTTAACTTAAGACATTGAACACTGCATTTCAGTTTTGCAAAATGAAATAAATAATTATTAATAGTAGAATAAAGACCTAGCTCAGTAACAGAATAAACTAATTTCTTAACTTAAAACATTGAACACTGCATTTCATCTTAGCAAAATGAAATAAATAATGATTAATAGACCTAACTTGTTCGAAGATGATAACTAAATTTTTTTATTATCACACAAAGGCGTAAAATGTTCGGTAATAAACTTTTGGACATGGATCCACTTTTTACAGAAACAGTCTTCTATATTTTAATTCACATAATAAAATTTTCCATTTGATATTATTATTAAACAGGATGTGTAGCCAGATTTTTCAACAAAAAATAAGCACCTTTTAAGTATACTCTTTAAGCACTAAAATTTTTAAAAAAGCATAATTACAAACAATCGATAAATTTGATCACATTATTTAAAAATTAATGGACTTCACAAGATTTTTTAAGACAAATAATTAAAATTAAAGAAAAACATTTTTCTTTGAAATTGATCTCAAAACATTAAAATAATCTTTGCACTTGAAATTATATCTCAAATAGTAAAATAATATATAGAATAAGTTAAAAAATAATCAACTACTAAATTTGATCATATTTTTTAAAATTTATTACAGTTTGCGTGAGATTGTTGATAAAGTAACTAAATAGAAATGAAACCAACATACTTTGAAAATTATTACATAAAAACAACTATCAAAATTGTTCTCTCAAACAATTTTGAGCACTTAATTATTTTTAAGTACCCATAGATGAACACATACAGAAAAAGGAACTGGTTATTTACAAAAAATAAAAGCAGACATTTGTGGCCCATAGCATCAGTACCAATATATTGAGTCAAGTGAATAAAATACTAAAAAAAAAATAATAAAAGCTCAGCTTCACAATCTGAAGATAAGTTTTCAAACTGTGTAAAATTTTGCTTGAAATCTTTTAAAGCAGTATTGTTGTTATTAAAAATATAATCAACTTTTTATCTACAAAGTAAGAATTTTTCTCCCTATTTTTTTGCAAAATAAGGAATACATTACAATAGGGGTGCACAACCTGGGCTGTTGATGTGTGGCCTTACAAAGCTTCTGAACACAATGGAGAAAAAAAAATTTAAATAAAAAAAAATTCAAAAATTTTGAAAATAAAAGAAAAATTCAAACATTTTGAATCACACATTTGAATCATTAATTCTCGGTGCACTCAATTTCCACAGATTCTATAGTAAAACTATATTGTTTCTCGATAGCTTTTTCCAGGGTAAGTGCTTTGAAATTCCATTTGATATTCAAAAAAACAAAATATTAATATGATATTACGATACCTCAATTTTGTATCAAGTAATTACTTGATGACTAGCTTTATTTTTGCAGATTTCGTCATAAATCCAACTATTTTTCAATCATTTATATATATTTTTTTTGGGGTGGGGGGTTTACTACTACTAATTTACATAATTAAAAGTATTATATTTTCTGAAAACATATTACTAATTTCACTGATCAAAAAATTTAGTCCTTAGGAAACTAATACTTTTAATAAAAATAATCATATTTGTCGTCAACGTGTTTTCAACGTACAGCCCTTTGTTATTCATCCAGCTGTGCAAATGGCCATTCACTCAAAAAATTGTGCTTTCCTACACTAAAAGCTTTTTATATTTATAAATAATA
Source organism: Parasteatoda tepidariorum (assembly GCF_982258835.1). NCBI lineage: Eukaryota > Metazoa > Arthropoda > Arachnida > Araneae > Theridiidae > Parasteatoda > Parasteatoda tepidariorum. The sequence continues at coordinate 3,260,797 of NC_141757.1, read as the reverse complement.
CATTTTTTGAGGTTTTTGTTCAATTTAATCTGTTTTAGATATAATTTGAAGAAAATTCTTGAAATAAAAACTTTAAATTATCTATTATGTGGTGAGTACACCTAAACGTAACTTATCAGCTTAAAAATGATAAAAGAACATTTCTTAGACAAGTGTTATTACCCTGCGGCAGAATTTTTTCCAGTTATCAGCGACAAACCACTAATATCTTTCTGCAAGATACTTTTAATAATAACAAACATATATGTTACTAATTTAAAATAACAAAAGTGCTGTGTTAACAAAAAAATTACACTTTTTTTAAATTGAACACGCAATAAGTTTTTATTCTAATATTATGGGTGATATTCTCGCATTTTGTTGGGGGATGGAGTAACGCAATAAATAATCATCACAATAAGAAAATTATTATAAATGGTTGAAAGGAAAAAAAAAAAAAAAAAAAAAAGATCAACGACAAAATCACGCGAATTGGACTCCAATGCATAATAAATAATTGTAACATCGGATTTAAGAACTATTGAGAAATCAATAGCAATAACTGCCAAAAATTGGATAGAATCATTGCCTTAAATAGTAAATAAAATAGAAATTTTCCATATTGTTTGAAATAAATCGAGATATTTAAAAACCATGGGAAATTAAATATCAATAATTGCCACAAATACAACCGAAACATTACATTGACTTACGATACCATCAGCGTAAATTAAGCGCATCAAAAAGTGATTATCTAAATGCATGATTCAACTATTATGTGTAAACTTCAGAAAAAAAAGAAAACTGAAAATTTTCACTTTTCAAAAGAAAAATATTTCTGCAAGAACTCTGTTAAGTTCCGCAACAATGTCGCTGTGTCACTGCGATTCTGGGAGTACACCCAAATGTAACTTTTTATCAGTTTGAGAATGATGAAAGAACAACACTTCTCAGATAAGTGTTATAATACATTTTTTCCTCCTTTAAAGATTACCCCTTAATTATAGCTCCAGAAGAATATTCTCAGAATGTTGACCTTCTTCAAGTATATTCTTATATCTTTAAACATACAGTTAATTAAAAATAAATTTTCAGACTAATTTAGTATTATTCTTCATATTTATAACCATAAGAATTATATAATAATAGTCTTATTTACATTAACAGTACTCTTATAAAGAGGAAGATTCCTGTATAGAAAAATAATTTAAGTTCCATAATAAGTCAAAATACAATATATAAATTGAACAACTTAACACATATTTATACTAAACTTAGGAATAAATTTTAAAAAGAAACTAATGTATATTTGTAACAAAAAAAGCAACTTTAACTCAAAATGCATAGCATACCACAAATAAGCAAAATAAAAACTTAGTATATATACCAACAATTTCAACAGCCATAAAAGTTTAAAAACACAAATCAGATCTTACGCCTTAGTCGTACTCTCCTGCACAGTTGCAGGGGATGGTGCAGGTTTCTTTGTTCGGTGATTCAAATAAATCCTCAGAAAAACAGTCGTAAACACAATGAGAACACCGAAAATTCTACTGAGAGTCAGGGGGTGGTGATAAATGAAGCATGACAAGAGAATCGCAATGATCTGTCGGATGGTCATTATTATGACGAAAATGACCGCTCCAAATTCCGATATGGTGTAGAAAATAAATAATTGCCCGATGGTGGAACAGACGGACAACAACAAACAATCCCATAAAAAACTAGAAAACTTGATAAAAAATAGGAATGAAGTAAAAAACCCTCCCTGCTGCAACAACGATATAGACGTGAATATACAAGAGAAGAAATTAACCCCGCACATCATTTGCATCGAGGACATGTGATATTGCTTAAATAGCGCACTCTGCCAATTAGAAGTAAAACTGTCACTCACAATATAGCCCACGAGAATTGCAAGACCGGATACGGTGGTCGTTGTGGCTATGTCGCTAGACTTCTTGCCTGATAACAGAAATATGGCACTTCCTATAGATATGGCAATGGCGGTGGCGTATTCGTGATATTTATACCCTTTCTTTGATATGATTTTACCCATGACCATCACGGGTATTATTTTAGATGCTTTCGCCAAGACTTGAGTAGGGAAGCTCACATATTTGAGGGCCTCGTACTGCAGCCAACTGCTCATAATATTTGAGAAGGAGCAATAAGAGTATTTATACAGGGGGGCAACGTGCTTGGGTTGACTCGACAAGGACACGTACGTGCCGGCAAAAATAAAAGCTAAGAAGCGATTGACGAAGACTAGAAACTGCGAGTCGGTGAACTTTGCCTGTTCACCAAGAGCATTGTGGTAATTTTGGGTCATGATCTTTTCTTGTATCAGACCCCATGTTAGGTATGACAGCTGGAGTCCCAAAAAACAGAAAAGAATCGTAAAAGCTTTTTGGAGATTGGTATGCTTTGGCTTTGAAATAGGAATTTCTGATGATGATCTTGTCTCTTCCTCTCCGTGCACAAAGAGTTTAACATATCTTGCCCAACAGCTATCTAAGAATAATTAAAGTAAATTACAATTAATTAAGATCAGGTTTTACAACAAAGTATTCTATAATATATGGGAAAGTATTATATAACGATAGGGAAGGGAGTATAGTATTGTATATAATACTCCCTTCCCTATCATTTATTGCTCTTTTTAACTTTTTTAAACTTATGTAAGCACAGGGGTCTGTCAAGGTGAAATTTTAAACATAATTTGTTTAATATTTGTTAATAATTTGTTTAATAATTAATTTTTTGTGAAATTTTAAACATAATTTGTGAAAACTAATAATTACATTAAAAAATTAACACAAAAATATTGTAAAATCAGAAAATACTTACAAAAATTGCCACAACAAATAAAAATCATTTATGACTGGTAAGTATCTTTATGTTTTTCCCCCACATATTCAAAAATAACTTTGCCATTACAAAATTTTGGGCTTAAAATTTTATCCAACTTTAAAAATCCATAAAAACCTTTGTCCGTAGTTAAATTTCAACTTGAATTTAATAAAAACATGGATTTAACAGTACTAGCACTAAAAGTTGTTTTCATTATGAAAACATTTTCGACTAGGTCATACAAAAACAAAATTTTAACTGAAAGAGAGGAGAATCTTAGAGCCTGCTTTATTAAAAGTATTTTGAGAAACTACAGTTTTTCCCAAAGTTGATTTCGTTAAGGTACCGCTAAATGGTAGTAAATTTGCCCTGAACAGACTCCTGAAGCATTATTGCAGTTGCAACATATCAACTTTCATTATTTGCTCTTCCCTTTTACCTATTTTTGAAAAAGAAAAAAAAATCCATATAATATCGCTACTGTATCACTAGAGTTGCAACAAAAAATCAGTTCATTATTTTCTTTATATTTTTGAATTAATGAGTCATTTTATATAAAGCTTCAAAAATTATTTATATGTTTACACAAATAAACAAACAACCTTAAATAAGCAAGGTACTTTATAGTTTGTCTATTGTAAGAACACCCCCTGCCACAAAGTCAGAGGCTGTCTGCTGCTATGGAAACCAGAGTATCACATTTCAGGGAGGATAGCCTTCACTCCAGGGCTAACACAATAGACTGAAGAAAAAGATACCCTCTCTCTCACTGATCTGACCCCAAACCTGTCCTCAACAATGACCCAAAACCAACCTGAAATAGTTATTCCTCGTTACCATAGTCACCGTCACGAGTCCACACGAATGGCTAGAGGAGTTCTTACTTTAGACAAACTATACTATTACATTACTGTAATTATAAATTAATTGCATATTCACATTTGATCATGTATCAATTATAATTTTTTATGAACTACTGTATTTATTGTTACTTAATTTTAAATTTATGATAAAAAAAATTCTATACAGATAGTATTAACATGTCCAACATCAGATTTAAGAACAAACATTTAAATTTTTTTTTTTATACACATTGATTCCTTAATTTATACCTACAATTGTTCTAACACTATAATTGACAAATTTAAGGTAGCGTTTTAACAGAGAAATATTAGTAATAGTTCAGTTGAATTTTGCATAAAATTCAAATAATGTTGATAATTTAAAATAAAATTGAAACATACTCTTTGCTGCTCTTCTAGATAAAGCTATTAAAAAGAAAAGAACTCAGGTGTTAACATTGATACACATCTTAAAAAAATTTGCAGAAAATTATAAATTAAAATAATTTCAGCAAATTTATTTACTTTTACTCACCAAATGGAGCAAAACAGAAAATATAGTACATTTCTATATTAAGATGCAGGTTAAATTACACTCTATAACAAAAAAATCGACACACCAAGAAGGAGTTGTCCGATTGAAACGAAAATTTGTGGATAGGAAGACAATGTACAGAATAGTAAATGATTAAAATTTCAGAACAATTGAATAATTTATTGTAGAGTTACAGTAACAAGTTCAATAAGGTGTTGACCCGCCTCTAGCCTGGATACAAGCTGCAACACGGCGTGGCATAGACCGATAAAGCTCCCGGATGGTCTCTTGCGGTATTTCCTGCCAAATTCGATCCAATTTTCGAACAGGTCATCAACATTCCGTGCCAGATGCAATCGACTTCCCATCATATCCCAGACATGATCGATGGGAGAGAGATCTGGTGATCTGGAAGGCCAAGGAAGAGTTTGACAAGCTTGCAGACAGTTCATAGCAACACTAGCCGTATGTGGCCTGGCATTGTCCTGCTGAAAACCCAGCCCAGGGCGCTGCGAAAGGAACGGTCTTAGGATGTCATTGACGTACCGCTGTGCAGTAAGTGTACCTCGAATGACGACCAAAGGGGTCCAGCTGTCAAAGGAAATGGCACCCCAGACCATGATGCCTTGTTGAGGGCCGGTCTGGCGCGCAATAGTGAAGGCAGGATACCCCCTGCCCTGTGCGTCTCCAAACACGTCTTCGATGATCGCCAGGACACAGTTGGATGCGGGATTCGTCGCTTAAGACTATACGTCCCCAGTCGGCATCATTCCAGCCTGATCGAGCGTCGATTTTGCGCGTCTTAGTGCGTCAATTTTTTTATTATAGAGTGCAGTTTTAGCAAATTTATTTACTTTTACTCATCAGACAAAACAAAGCAAAAAAATATAGTACATTTCTATATCAAATTTTAAATTAAAATAGTTTTAGCAAATTTATTTACTTTTACTCATCAAGCAAAGTAAAGCAAAGAAAAAAAATATAGGGCATTTCTATATTAAATTATAAATTAAAATAATTGGAGCAAATTTATTTACCTTTACTCATCAAGTGAAGTAAAGCAAAGCAAAAAAATACAGAACATTTCATAGAAGTAAAAAGAAGTATCCTCTTTATGAATATCAATATTTCTTAAAAACTATATTAAATATATTCTTAAATATAAACTAAGAAATACCATATTTATTGGGTTTTTTAAATGAGGGCAGGAAAAATTGATGAAATCCATCTATTTTTTTATATTTTGTCTGCCAATGATAATAGAAGGCCTCAGTCAGTTTATACATAGTTTTTAAACTGATTTTAATATTTACATATTGAAACACTACATTGCTCAGGTTAGTTAACTTAAAAGACATTTATTTCAATTAATATCCAGTGGTGCAAATTTTATGGCTGATGCTTATAAAAAAGATTGACAAAAAAGTATGTTAAGTGCTTTCTTAAAAGACAGGAAGTATAAAACACTAAACAGATTAGTTTATGAAATTAAAGGAAAAGTGAGTTCGGTAAAATTATGAATTTTCAAATGGTGACATTTTTTTTTATTCCATGCAGAGTTGGCAAAGGTTTTGGACAGAATGGATTAATCCACGGTTTAATCCACCGGCCTGTCCAAAACCTATTTACTCAAATTATGTCCCAATTTTTAAAAAAATATATTGTGAAAAATAAAACGAAGACAAGTTTTGGTTTTATTAAAAAAGTTTATTATTATTTTCAATATTGCAGTATTTATCCTTTTGCAAAGACATAATTCATCAGTATTAAAAGCAAATTTATTCATATTTAAAGGCATTCACTTTTGTTGTTCAATGAGTTGTGAAGCTTCAAAAGTTATAAATCTTTTCCTATTTTATTAATTTCCTTTAAAAATTAAAGCAAATTGTATAAAAAGCATCAAATATTTATTAATATATATAATTATTATGTGTACAATTGTTAAACATATAGAATTTTTACCCTTTACCAATGTTCAAGGTTTAGGACATTTTAAGGCAGTAAAACTCACATAAAACAAAACCAGTTTAGGACATCCAAAAACCCAACCCTGTTTCAAGATTCAAATTAATTACTGCAAGATTATTTCCTCACTTTCGAATCCCGCCATAACTTGTTTTCATTCAGTTCAAAACATTGGAACTTCATGATTTATTCTATGTTTACCTGGTCTAACTTTTTTTATATTAACTCTATCATTCTATTTTTCTATATTACTAATATTAACTGCAAATCTCCGTTTTACTATATTACGTGCATACCCTCCAACTGCTACGGAATTTCTGTAGTTTTAGAAATCTTTTCAGACGGTAGCAAAATTAATGTCTAAATATTTAAAAAAAAGTTTATTTTAGCGCAACTTGTCCACTATTACTTATAAAAGTGCAGGCCATATGGCTAGATTCTGAAGTTCTGATAAAAGTTTTATGAGAGATCCATTTGCTTTAAAAATTTCTACTTTGGTTCGCTACCACTAGAAAGAATCATTTTCAAAATCCTCATAAGTTGGAGGGTATGTTACGTGTGTCCCCTGAGATTTCTTGAATTTACTGATACAGACTTAAAATGCAAAAAGTCAAGAAACATTTATAACTTATACACACCTTTAGTTTAAACCCTAGACATAACTAAATCAATGCAACATTTATTGGCATAATATAAAAGGTTTAAAAGGTCAGTAATAAACCTACCTGTATTGTCCAGATATTTTGATTTTTTTGAGTAATACACTAGCAGAGCACCAGGTACTGCAACAGTAGTATATCCAAGTAAATTTTTCACAAGTCTCAAAATCCATGACTCTGTCCATTCCATGGTTTAAATTAAACTAATAAAAACAAACATTTGAGTTGGACACAGAATAACACTTCAGTCAGGTGATCAGCATTTTAACTACTTAATTTTCATATGAAACAGCTTTTAAAAATTTGGAAGACTAGATTCAAGATATGTAGTCAAATCTTTCAACACAATAAGCACCTTTTAAGCACTCAAAAAATATTTTTAAGCACTATATACATTAAGAAAATACAAAATAATTTTCAGTCTTTACATGATCATGGTAAAACAACTAGTTTCTGACAAAGAACTCTTTCCATAATTATAAAATGATCAAGAGATTTTTCGGTTCAAATTCAGAGGGAGGAAAACGAAGCCTGAAATTGAGAATATCTTGCAAAATGCAGCAGAGTGGCACATTAGAGTGCAAGACTCTCACCGAACCTAGCTCAGTAGATGCACCTGCTGAATACAAAGTATTTTATCAAATATGTAAAATAAGTGGCGCTTTTACGCAACGGACCGAATGTAAGCTAGAATGGTTTGTGGTCGAATGAATTGTTGAATAGAACAATGTGAAAACAGGGATGAAAGTACCAGTTTGCAAAAAAAGCTGAATTCTACATAAACACAATCAAACATTATGAAATTAATAAATGTATGGAGCTTAAAAAGCTTTGAAAAAAGCTGAAATCAGAGTAAAAGCTGAAAATTTTCATGCCTGTGAAAAGCACGCTTTTGCATAATAGGTGACGAAAATAGACATGGTAAAGAAACAAGTCTCATTTTTGAAAAGGGAAATTCAAGCAAGTTTTTTTTTTTCAAAAAATATCAATAAAAAAGACCCCTCAAGGGCTTTGAAAAAACGAAAATAAGTACCTTTATGTACTTTTTAAAAACGTTACGCATACTAAGATTGCACAAGACACAAAATAATGGTTAAAAAATTGGCATATTATTACACATGGCAAAATTTTTATTATGTATATACATATTGGAAAGACTTCCAAATCGTGATCTGTGACAGAATAATCACCAACTTTTGGAAACTTCGAGATACCCAAAATATCCTTTAAAAAAAAAACATTTTACCCCCTTCACTCAAAAAGAATGTCTTTTACGCTACGCCTATGCATAGGGTGTAAAAACAAAGAACAAAACAAAATTCTACCAATATATATATAAGTGTTAACTGTATCTCTTTAAGAATTTAAACAACAAAATCATTTATGCTAAAGAGGTGGAGCAAATGAATATAGTTAAAATACACTTTTTACCAAAAACATATGCTAACAATCTTTTTTTATGTTTGACAATATTTTTTATGTTTGGCAACATTTATTAATGCTTGTTTCTTTAGATTTTACATCCATAAATTGATTCAATTAGATCTCGCACTGCTTTCGTCCGAATTTTAAGTCTAGTAAGTACCTATAAAAGGGGGATAAATGAAAATTAAGACATCGCTAACTATTTTATGAGTAATTACAAAAAAATTAACTCGAACAGTTAGTCATCGTACTCATCATTAGAGAAGTTTCAACAATTATTTTCAATCCGAAATAAATTTTAACTTACCAAATAAATCACATATTCTTTACAAAAAATGATTAAAAAAATTGCAGAGGTGCCGAAGAGCAGACAGAAAATATAGACGCTGTATCAGTTAAATTATTTGTTACCGTCGAACTTATTGAACTGGTCGCACCGTAACAAACTCGAAGACTGTATCGAAATATAACAATAAAGTACAAAAACTTTAAAAACTGATAGAATGGAACGGAAGAAAATGTTTAATCTTATAATTACGATTACATTGAAGAATTTATTTGTCGTTTAAAGCCCTACACATAAACGCTTGTAATCTCTTAACTGCAGAAAATGTGACTCATCTGGCTCGAGTTCCTCAGCCATCGCGGCGCTTATTTCTGGAAAGTCTGCAAAATTACTACGAATACTTAATCAATATCGTAATCTTTAATAATAGGTGTGGGCTGTCGGCTGTCAATTGTTTACTATTACAATGCGATACATTCCTGTTTAATTAATGGTTAAGTTTCACACTCTTCATTTTTCACTATTATACAACTTATAAAGTGAGTTGTTTTAATATCTTTTGAGCATTTTGTAACTGATATTTAACTTTTAGTATTCATTAATGTTGACAATTCGAAGTTTCAAGTTGTAAGTAACCTGGTTAGTTTTTAATGAGTCGTTTATCTAACTTAAAGCTTAAGTAACGAATGTTAATTCAATATTCATGCATTTTAGCTGTTCACAATTGAAAATATACTTATTCACTGTTGCCCTAACAGTTCTGTTTTTACTTTTTATGTGTTATTGCATGTAAATGTTACAAATGTCTTACAAAGTTTTTTGACTCAGCCTAAAATTTAAAAACAGGACTAATAATATCTAGAAATAGGAAAAACTGAAGTTTTCGCTTGAATTCAGTTGAAAAATTATGCACTTTAATAGTTATTAGTACCGTTACTGTGACATATTAATAAGCAATAATGTTGTGCTGTTTTGGGTTTTTTTTTAATAATGCTATTCAATCAATGTTAACATGACTTGTTTGCAATTTTTAATGCCTTCTAGCAATTAAAGATAAGATAGTTTTTGAAGTGACCTTGCAATAAAAATTATGTATGCGTTTTTAAATTTGTTTGAAAATTTATTTGTTTTATAGTATCAAAACATAATCAGTGAAAATGAAAATATCTCAAAAGAGAGGTGCATGTATGTGCTGCATATATGTGTGTGTATATGTCCTATATATATGTGTGCATATATATATATATATATATATAAATGCAATGAAATTACATTTTCTTAATGGAATGTAGAAAATGTTTGGATTGTAATGCTTTCATTAATTTGAATATAATTTAGTGCTAAAAAGGTATTTGATCTGTATTGATGTTTAATTATATATATATATTGCTAATTTTAACTGGGTCAGAATTGTCTCAAAATGGCAATCAAGAATTCTAACTTGTAATTTTGACTTCATGATTCAAGTTGTTTTTCAAATCAAAATTGTAATTTTTAAAAAAAAAAAAATTGAGCCCGGAAGTCATCTCATTGGACAGTTACATCACGCTGATTGATCCAGTTTTCCTTTTAGATGTTTTTCTACTTTGCTTGGCTGTACTTGGTATAAAATTAACAAAGGATCTTATTAGGTATTATTACTAAAATGAAATAAGCATTTCAAAAAACAATTTTAGTGATGAAATTCTTGTGGTAACCATAAAACATAGCCATATTGAAATTTTATACTAATGGAATCTCTTCAAAAACTATTTTGGGCTTTCTTAATAGAATAGTTTCTAATTTACAATCTGTTATATAAACAAAAGTAATTGTGAAAGAATCAGTTGGTGAGTGAAAAGAATAAGGGAAGGCATTAATATATTCATAAATATTAATGTTATGACTCGAGATTCTTTTGCTTCTAATTACTTTATTTTACAACGCAACACTCAGAATAATAGGACTATTTACAATATATTATTTACATGTATTTGTTGGATGCATAAACTTACATCATAAAGATGAAAATCGTATCGAATTCTCTTAAACGCAACATATCGTAAGTTCTCTAACTTAATATTATAACATAAATAGAACATAAAAATATAGTTGCCAGATTCACAAACTCTAATACAAAATTAACTAGAAGAAAACATGACGGAAATGTTAAACTTGAAGTAGGTGGCAACAATTTATAAGTAGATGCTAACTATAATTTACTTCAAATTGGTTAATCTTTGAAAAAATTTTTATCTTAACCTAAAAATTCTAAATGCTAACAAATAAAAACATTTGAAAGATAAAATTAAAAAATAAATCACAAGCTTTTGCTGTCCCTTACTACTTGTCTAAAAAAAGTTAAAATTGGCAGCATTATAAAAGGTTTCTGTATTTAATTTGCATTATTTATCTTTTTTGAATTGTTGTATTAATTTCGTTTGTTTTCATTAATTTTCAATTGTTGATTTTGTCATTTACAGATGTCTTTTAGAATTGTGAGGAACAGTCGTTTTCGGCATGTGTTTGCTCAGCCATCGAAGAGGGATAACTGCTATGACAATATCAAGATAACTAAGAGTTCTTGGGATTCAAATTTTTGTGCTGTTAATCCAAAATTCGTAGCCATCGTTATTGAAGCTGCAGGAGGAGGTGCTTTTTTAGTCATTCCTTTGCAAAAAGTTAGTAAAAATTGGTGCTCAAATCTATGAATTTCTTTGTTTGTGTTAATTTCTGATACATAAATGAATGCATTTTGTTTGTGTTAATTTCTGACACATAAATGAATGCATTTTGTTTGTGTTAATCATATAAACTTTTCTGTTGGTAAGGAATTACAGAATACATGGTCACAAAAATTATAAATCCAATACATTCTTAATTTATTTTTAAGTCGCTAGTTTTGATAATTAGCTGGTTGTTATCTGGCCTTTCTATTACACAATTTGTAATCAGGGTGTGTAGCGTTCTTAAAAAGTGCTTAATTTTCTATCTTTTAGGAAGAGATTTTTTCTTTTCCGTATCGATTGTCGTTCTAAATTATAAAAAATGCATGATTTTTCACAATTTTATCTTCATTATTTATTAGAAAGTAGTTATTTTATCATGATTATGCAAAGTTTCTAATATTGTTTTTGAATTTTATTAATTTTATGCTTATAAATTAAGAACTTTAAAACCTTAGAAAAAAATAGTTTTATTAATGCTCAGATCCTAATTATGATTTTTTTTTCTTTTTGAAAAGTGATTAAAAATATTTTTTGAGAACTTTTAAAAAGTAATTAAAGGATGCTTGAAAAATCTGTCTACACACCCTGGTAATAAACTTTGCTGTTAAAACGTTTAATTTGTTATTCTAAAATAATTTGAGAAGCATTTTTACTTCTAGACTAAAGTAATTAAGAATGCAATATCTGTGTTTAACTTAAATATATAATGTTGCATAGTTGAAATTAATGTAGTCAGTGAAGAATTTTTCTCTATATTCTGCCCATCTATATTCTGCCATTTAAACAAATATATTTAAATGCTTTTTTATTAAAAAAAAAAAAAAAGAAATTCTTTTCATATTCAGAATCTTAATTTAAGTGAAATCTGCTGCTTTTAAAAGGTTAATTTGAATTGTTTTTAATGTATTCCCCTTTTTTACATTCCAATTCTTTTTTCGACATTCATGCACTTTTATACATATTTATGTATATTTCATGGGCTAATTGGAAAACCTTTGCAAACTGTAGGCGATGCACCTATTAGGCTCATTCCAATAAGCTTCAGAATGACATTTTGAGCAGTTTACAAAGAGATGAATTTTACAATTAACCCATGACGTGTGTTTTACAAAATCATTTATGTATTGTACTGCTGTCAAAATTCGCCTGTCACGTATTTTTATGTCCCCCAAAAAGATTTTCCCATGATTTTTATTGTTTTTCTTAGTTAGTTTTATTGATTTATTTACTTTTCTATCTTGTTATTTCTTACTACTTGAAACACTTAAATTTAAAACATGTACTTACATGCCACATGGCAAAATCGCAGCAACATCACATTGTTGCAGAACATTACAGAATTCTTGCAGAATTTTTCTTTTGAAAAGTAAAAAAAAAATTTTTACTTTCTACAGAAATTTGCACCTAGTATGTGAATTATGCATTTGGCTAATCACTTTTTGCTACCCTCAATTTAAACCAATAGTATCCTAAATCTTTATAATATTTCGGTTGTATTTTCGGCAGTTATTGATTTTGATTTTCACATGGTTTTTTAAGATTCTGATGTGTTTCAAACAAAATGGAAAAAATCGAATCTTGCATTTGAGTATTTACTTTTTATGCAATGATTTTATTGATTTTTTTTGGCTGTTATTGCTATTAATTTCTACATAGTTTTTAAAACCGATATTTTTTATATGATATTATATATTGCAACAACCTAATCTCCAAACGAAATATGGATTTGAGGAGTCAGATTCGCGTGATTTTTCATCTGTCTTTTTATTGGAAACTACTGTTACCGATTTCATGATTTTTTATTGTGATTATTTACAAAAGGCAAAGAAGGAACAAGGTTGCCACTCCACAGGGAGAAAAGGAAAAACCTGGAAAATACAGGTGACTTAATATATTGTGTGCTCTTAATATATTGTGTATAATATGTACAGGGAATTTTTTTTCCAGATTTGAGTGGCAACCCTGAGGAAATAATTTGAGCATTTTACCCTCTCCCAACTAAATACAAGAATATCACACATAATGTTAGAATAACAAATTATTACATGTTCAATTAAGAAAAAAATTGCATAGTTTTTTCTTTTGTAAGCACAAATTTTAAATTAGTAACATATATGGTTGTTTAAAAGTATCTTGCAGAGAGATATTAGTTCTAGAGAGTTATGATTTTTCAATAATAATAATAGAGCATATAATTTCGTATTTATGTGTTCTTAAAATCTGGTATTGCGACTCATATTCACAAAATTTTAAAATCCAATATCGTGATTCATATTCACGAAATTTCGAAAATGCATTTGTGATTCTTATAAGAATAAGAGTATTCTTGTGAGAATAAGATTTTTCTTAAATTAGTTACTATAAATTTGTGAAATTCTTCATTGGTAAGTAATTTAATTTTTCAATTAAATATTCAATTAATAGCAGATAGCTGAAAAAAATTCTGCCGCGGGGCTTACTTGCTCATGTTAAAGTAAAAATTGTACTTTAAAAAAAAGAGAGAGTTAACAGATAAATGTATTCAACAGACTGGCCGTGTGGACATCAACTACCCCATGGTGACTGGTCATAAAGGAGCTGTTCTAGATATAGCCTGGTGTCCTTTCAATGATGCTGTCATTGCAAGTGCTAGTGAAGATGGAATTGTCAGAGTTTGGTGTATCCCAGATGGTGGTCTCACAAGATCCTTAACTGAACCTGTTGTGGAACTTTGCGGACATCAAAGAAGAGCAGGCATTGTTGTGTGGCACCCCTCGGCCAACAACATTCTCCTTAGTGCAGGTATCATTTCTTTTAGAAACTCTTGTCACCAGGGCATGGTGCTTTTAAAAACTGCTTAAAGGTGCTTAATTTTGTACAGTCCAACCTCTTTACCTCAAATCTCACAGGAAAAGCGAAAAATTTGAGATAAAGAGGTTTCGAGTTATACAGGTACTTTAAAAGAAATTAAATTTAATTAAATTCTTTTAAAAGTGCTTTAATTGTTTTTAGTAGAAAAATATAAACATTTCTTTAAATTAATTGTACCACATACATCTATTTACATAACGGTTTTTTAATGTAGATTTAGAACTGAAAATAATTTTTCCAAGATTTTTGACGTATAACCTTATTTATTTCGATTATTCTTTTAAGGTTTAGAAAGATCGCAAATTCCTCATAGCCAACATTTTCCTGGGAATTCAAGAGTAGTTTATAAGAGTTCTACAGCTTTTTGTACTTCTTTTGCATTCACTTTTGATTCATAAATATGATCTTCATCTGATATTCCTCCGACATTATCTATGATTTCCGCACCTGTCAATGTTCCGCGTGTTGCCAGGCAATTGTCCACTTGTAAAAATCTTCAAAATTAATGTCAACATTAAATCCAGATTTTATTGCATTCCATTCTGGCAAATCTGGCACTGCATTTTCAACGTTAATATTTTATTCTTCTTTACTGATGCCTTCATCATCTTCACAGCTATTCTTGAAACCAGCTTTTTAAAACCATTTTAGATGGTTTTTAGAGACACATTTCTCCAGGCAAAACAGTAATTCTGATAGCGTCTTAACTTTTTTCATCGATGGCATCGACAAGTTTTCTATACTTCACTTTAAAACTCTTAATTATCCTCTGATCCATTGGTTGTAAGTTTAAGGTCAAAATGAATTTCTATTCTTAGCTTTCTTATCTGATGGTCACTACTCATTAACCCCTCACTTACTGCCAGAATCATTGTATTCCTTTCTAGTTAAGGAAGTGCAGGGATAGCAATTGAAATTCCAAGAAACACCCCCTACCTATTCATCCCTACTTCCTGTTGATTTACGAAATTCATCTCTGTCTATGAGTTCTACTGATAAAGAAAGTTTTGACATCTGTGCTCTATTATTAAAAATTCGAGAAACAGAGGTTTTGAAGAAAAAAAATTTGACATAAACATGGAAAATACATTGATTTTAGACAGTAAATGTAGGGAATTTTAGAAATTTCGAGATAAACAGGTTCAACTGTATTTTGAAAGCCCTTAATGGTGCCTTTTTTCATTGGGTGTTTTTAAAAAGGGCTTAATTTTCCCTTTTCAAAAATGAGATTTTTTTTTTCTTTACCACGTCGATTTTTGCCATGTATTATGCAAAAGCGTGCTTTTCGCATTGTTTCATTCAACATTTTCACAATTCATTCAACCTCAATCCGTTTCGGCGTACTGTTGGTTCATAAAGTATGATAGCACCAATCATGTTACTTGTTTGATGAAATACTTGGAAGTCCGCATATGTGCTTACTGAGCTGGGTTTAGTGGGATTATTGCACTCTCAATCTTTTTATGGTGTCTAATATAATAAAGAAAAAGTCTTAACTAAAACTTAAACTAAAGTCTTTTAAAATTATTTTGCATTTTGTTAGTGTATATAGTGCTTAAAAATATTTTTTGAGTGCTTAAAAAGTACTTAAAGGGTGTCTATTTTTTGTTGAAAGATTTGGCTATGTACCCTGATAAGAATAAATTAGGACAAACAGTTATGCACAGGAAACATATTCCACTTACATTACTCAGGGTTCTGTCTAGATTTTTTTGAGAGATACCTATTTTGTTAAAATTTAGGTATAATTTGTGAAAATTGAAAATTATATTAAAAAATCAACACAGAAATATGGTAATGTAAGAAAATATTTTCGCAAATTGCCACTACAAATAAAAATCATTTATGACTGGTAAATTTCTATTTATTTTTTCTCATATAATCAAAAATTATTTTTCTATTGTAAAATTTTGGGCTTAAAATTGTATCCAAATTTAAAAATCCATAAAAAAAAATTGGCCATAGTTAAATTTCAACTTGAATATAATAAAAACATGTATTTAACAGTACTAGCACTAAAAGTTATTTTCGTTATGAGAACATTTTCAACTGGGTCATACAGAAAAAAATTTTGCAGAAGAAAAAAATGTTTCATAAAAAATAAAGGTATGTTAGAATAATGTTTGAATTTCGACTTCCTGTACAGTTTTTAGAGGGAGAGCCTTGTTGTCTCACTCGCTTTGATATGACGTAAGCGATTGGTTAGACTTACCGCACTGCACTATCTGGCCGAACACGTGCCTTTTCGTAAAAGATAGCTGGTGGAAAAGCTCCTCTTTTCTATAGATTGCAACGAGATGGGATGAGAACTTGCTTTTTTAAAAGTATTTTGTGAAACTAGAGTTTTTAAAAAGTATTTTGTGAAACTTTTCCTAGAGTTGAATTTATGAAGGTATCGCTAAACATTTAATTAATAAGTATTATATCCCAGATAGGGTAATTAATAAGTAATTTACCTGTCAGTAAATTTACCCTGGACAGACCCCTGTTCCTAGTCAAAGGGATAAAAAGAACTTAAAGAAAATAGTAGAATTATTAGTTTTTTTGATCCTATAACATACGTTCCTATTGTATATAAATTTAAAAACTATCTAGAGATAAATAGACATGTGAAACAAACTCTAGTCTCTTTAATTTAATTATTGTTGCAGCATTAAGTATTTTAGGCATTTGTTACATTTTCTGTTTTTTCTTCCCTGAAGGTGCCGATTGCAAAGTTCGTATTTGGAATGTGGGTACAGGTGAAGCAATATCTCAGATGGATCATCCAGATGCCATATTTCATTGTTGCTGGAATTGGAACGGTAGTAGGCTAGTCACTACTTGTAAAGATAAAAAGATCAGAATATTTGAACCACGCACTGGAAAATTAAAAGTGGTAAGCATTCTTTCTTTTATCCCCAGAGCTCACCGAGCTTCAGATTGATATGTACCACATGGTGCATAGTGTTTTTAAAAAGTCCTTAAAGGTGCTTATTTTCGTTTTTTAAAAGCCCTTAAAGGTGCTTTTTTCATTGTGTGTTTTTAAAAGTGCTTAATTTTCCCTTTTCAAATATGAGAATTTTTTTTCTTTGCCATGTCGATTTTTGCTACATATTATGCAAAAGCGTGCTTTTCACATTGTTCTGTTCAACGCTTTCTCAAATCATTCAAACACAATGCATTTCGGTGTGCCGTTGTTCCGTAACATTTGAAAGCACCAGTCATTTTATATGTTTGATGAAAAGCTTGTGGGTCCGCATGTGCATATACTGAGCTGGATTCAGTGGGAATTATTCTTCACATATCATGTTTCAACTCAGCTGCATTTTGCAAGAAATTCTCAATTTTGCAGAAATTCTCAGAAACTAGTTTTTTTATTATGATCATGCAATGTCTTTGAAAGGTGCTTATTTTTTGTTGAAAGATTTCGCTACGCACCCTGGTACCGATAACCATGCCTTTAATTGTGTCATTGGTAGGTTAACTCCTTGGCCCACGATGGGCTGTAGCAGAAATGCTTTGCTGTTTCTTTAAGCATTTTTTTTTTTTTTTTTTTTACAATCAAAAGGTTGGATGGCGCATTTGCCTTCTAATGATATGAACCGATTTCAATATGAATTCCGCATCCGGCTTGTACCAAACACAGTGCTGACATGAAATATCCTCAGAGGTAGACAGATCATGAGTTAGTCTCCTTGCCATCAGGCTAACCATGGGAATGTTTGGGGGTTTCCCTCTCCATGTAATGGAAGGCGTGTAAGTTCTAACAAAAAGTCCTTACAAGGGTAAATTTCTGCGAATTCTTCGTCCAGAAGTCTGTGAAGGTGGTTTTCCTCTCCATGTACCTTGGGTTCAAATTGAAACGGCTATGGAGTTGAACATTAGTAGTCGTAAACCCAAAACTTGGGTCGGCTGTTCAACGTCAGCTATAAAATATAAAGTAAAATCAAAAGGTTGGCGGATTACTTGGAGAGCAATGAAAATTCTGGACATTTTTATTTAACCCTAAACTCTAAAAAAAACTTTATTTAACTCTAAAAAGAAATTGAAATGAACTTAATTAATTTTTATGTAACTAAAAGTTAAATATCTCATTTATTGTAAATTAGCATTTATACTAACTGATGATAGTGATCCTTTAAGTTTGGAAAAATTTGGGAACTTTTTTAGGCACAAAAATGAAATTATAAATTAATTTATTTCCTATTGTTATAAAAAAAAGACTAATATCACAATGTACCCTTATTCAATTTCTACTATTTGTTCTTACTCTCCCTATGTATATATTTATATATCTTTTCAATCGTTAATAAATTACTTTTTATTCAAGTTCAATACACATTGTGGATAACACTTGATTTTAATACAGTTTTTTTCAAGTATTATCTCATTCATTAAATAGGGATGAGCGAAAAACGAAATGGAATTTTCTGAGGGGTTAAGCGTTAGTCGTTGTTTTAAATTTTTCTGTAAGTGATTCAGTTTTTCACATATTTTAAAAATAACGCCAGTGATAATTTTTTACATATAGCTCTATCTAAACAAAAAAAAAATTAGTTTATTGGAATAATAAAAAAAATAATAGGAAGCTATATAGGGCATGTGTTTTGTATTTTCGCGTTTTGTAAATCTAATATCGCGATTCTAGTAAGAACTAAGTATCTTACTTAAATTCATTACTATTAAATTATGTTATTCTTTATTGATAGGTAATTTAATTATAAATCTTAGTTCAAAAAATTATATTATACATGAATAATATATAATAAATTGATATCTTGTTATTGAATTTTTGCAAATTTTCAGGGTTTTTTTTTTGCTTTGTGTCACAATCACCTCTGTGATTGTTATACTAAGAAAAAGAATTTTTGAAATTATTTATTGTAGAAATATAATAGTATGCTTTTTTACAATAATAGGAAGCTATAGGTCATGAGGGAGCAAAACCTCAGAAAGCAGTTTACTTAAGGAATGGCCATTTGTTAACTGTTGGTTTCTCAAGGATGAGTGAAAGACAATATGCCCTTCGAAAAGAGGTTCCTTATTTTCTTCTTTATTGTTACAGTTATTGTGATTAAGGATTAAAATTGTTTTAAAATATTATTTTTGGATAAAATTGTTGATTTGAATGGATTTGCATAGTTGCCAACTTTAATGGATTTTGACAGTTTCTCCTGGTCCTACTGGTTTAATTAAAATTCTCCTTGTTTTTTTACATTTTAAAAATTCCCTGCAATTTCCTTTAAAAATCCCTATTGAAATAGAATTTTTGTGCAGATTATTGCTTGCTTGAATATTTAAATAAGTGTTACTAATACATAATCAAGCATTATTTGTAGAAATCAGTTAAAAACTTTTTTTTGTTCTAAAATATTCAGTTTATTTTTCTATTTTTAAAATAATTAAAAAAATCTTTTTAACTATGTTTGATGAATTAAATGCCTATTAATATTTGAAATCATGAGTAAACATAATGCATAACATTTCAAGTATGTCAAATGTCAATCTTAACTAGAATTTATTTTAGTTTTTCTATTTTGATGACTATAAAAATCCCTGAAATTCCCTAAGTGTAAAATATTTTGCACATTATAAAATTTGTATTATTTCTTAAAATCTACCAAATTTTTTCCCAGCCATGTTGGCAGCTATGGATTTGTATGTACTATTATCTCATATTGTGCAACATTTGTTGTTTAAGTTATATCTATTTTACATTTTTCAAGAGGTTAAAATTTGTATTGATATGTTAAACTATGTTACACTAATGTTTATCATGAATGTCAGAAATTGATGAAATTTACTACGCATATGCGTGATAGTTGTACAGACGAGCTATCAAATTCACGTGACAAAAAAACAAAAGGAACGTCAGAAATCGGTATTTTATCTGCCTGCCCCTCTGAGGAACGAGAACAATCAACTTTTTTCGGCCTGAGGTGACTATGGCAACTTTTCTTGCCCGAGAGGGCTAAAAAGAAGCAACTGTTTTCAGGAAAAGACTATTGGAGGACTTTTCTGTGCTGTTAGTGATGTTTTTTTTAACATAAATTGGGTAGACAATCAGAGACCCATGGGAGCTTCTCAACATGAGGAAAAATATTTTTCTTCAAATATGAAAAATTTAGGAAATTTTGAATTTTCTGCTCTGAATCACCTCTTTTTAATGCTCTAAATTTTGCGCAGATTCCGTTGTAAGTCTATTTTGTTTCTCAAATGCCTTTTCAAGGATTATTGCTAAGAAATTCTGCATGGTTTTTTTTTTTTTTAAAAAAGACAATTTTTTGTACGATATTACGATTCCTGAATTTCTAATGTGGGTAATAACTTTTCACAATATTTATATATATATAAACATCTTTGTGAAATCAATAATTGATAAAAGGGAACATTTTTTAGAAAAAGTATGTTTTTTTTTAAAAATGAAACAGTATTTTTTGATTGAATGCTAGTAGTGTTTAACTTTCTTCAAATATACTTATTTTTTTGATAAAAAAAATTTAGTGCTAGTACGCTAAGGTTTATATAAAAACTATTATATTTGCCCAGGGTTCGTACAGACTCCTTAGAAACTCCTTAGATTATTGTGTTGTATAGATGAACTTACTAAGTCCGCTGATGAATTAGCTGTCCAAGCAGGGGAACTAAAATATGACTTAGATATGACTTAGCTGTCAAAATCTGATAGTTTAAGAGAAACTTTAAAAGAAAAAAATTGAATCGCAAGAGTTAGCAGAAAAAAGTAAAAGCAAATAATTTTAATTTTGCATGTTACAAGCAAACTTAACTAATGATTTACTGTTTTTTTTTTTTTTTAATAAAATGCCTTAGATTTTATGAATTCAAATTTAAAAATATAAGATTGATAGGTTTTTATGAATCTTTAACATTTGTACTATGTACTTTTACAAGATTTATTAAAAGATTATTTACAAGATTGCAAAGATTATTTATTATCAAGATTATTTACAAGATATATTTATTTTTCTTGATGAAGTTTGACAAAGTCAACATTCATTTCAAAAAGGCTAGGAAAAAATATCCTATGCAAAATATGCATTTTTGCAAATTCTTTTTCTAGTAACTGCTGTTTGATTTTTAAAAAAAACTGTCTAATTATCTTTTACGCAAAGTTTTTAAATTTTGGACTCCTTGGATTTTTTATCTCTGTATGAACCCTGTATTTGGCACCAACTTTACTAAATAGATCATGGTATATGGCAATTAAGTCATTTAATAATATTTTAGTCATTTTATTGTGAAATTTTTTTACTTATTTAAGCAACTATTTTCATGCTTTAGGCTACTAAAAGCAACTATTTTGTTCATTTTTTCTGTGGCAACTCTGCTGTAGGAAAATTTTTGTTAAAAAACTTGTTGCTTTGCAATATTTTTTCTTGTTGAAAAAAACCTATGTGAATTGTGTATTCTGCACTCCTGCTTATAATATGTACATGGATATTTAAAATATTAGTGAACTAATGTTAATTATATTAATGTAAAATTCATTCACTGATTAGTGAACTGATTATAATTTATAAAAATATAATTGTTTGTTTAAAAGAGTTAATAATTTTTTCAATCAATCAATTCAAGGTTTTGATTAAATTGCTATTAGCATTTAGTACAATTGTTAGAATAAATTTTTTAGTTTCATGTTATTTTGTTTTGTTATAATTGTTTTAGTACATCTACTTTCCAAAGTTTGCAGCTAAGCATAAATCGAAAGAAAAGTTATGAATTTCAGTCTTATTCTTAGAAAACTGAAAAAATGAACTTGAAGTACGGAGGGCTTAAAAACTTTCTTTTTTTTTAATTGCATGCTTTAGGGAAAAGAGTTAAAATGGGAAAAAAGGAAAATTTTATATATATGTAATGAATAAGATGATAGTTGAGTGTTATTTTATTAAGCTTATTGTTTTTGTATTTTTATTAATTTAACAGATTTGATAACTTTCAATTTTACCCTTTTTTATTTATAATTGTTTAATATTTTCTACACCAAAATTTTTGTTTTTGACGATAATATAATATCTAATAATATCCTTACACTATATATAATATCTAATAATTATTCTTATACTATAGCTCCTACTTTTTGACAATTGTCAAAAAGGATTTTACGACCTGATGTCTAAAACTGTCAATTATCAAACACTTGCCAGCCATGTTAAGTGTTCTGGGCGCTGTCAAATTGATGTTTAGAAAAATATCTTAAATTAATTTAATAAATTATTACTATTTCAAAATATCTAGATTTCTATTGTTCTATGAAACATATGCATGTTTATTCAAGAATTTTCTAAAATTAATTGAATTTTCTAATTATATAAACTTTATTTTCCCAAAATATTTCGCAAAAGTCATTGTACTACTACTAACAGTTATTGAAACTAGATGTACTTAAACTATTAGAACGTAACAAAATACCATGTAATTAAGAAATCTATTCCAATAACTGTACTAAATGCTAATAGCAATTTAATTAAAACCTTGAATTGATTGATAGTAAAAAATTATTAACTCTTTTAAACAAGGATTTATATTTTTATAAATTATAATCAGTGATCAAATTTTTCATTAATATGATTAACATTAGTTCACTAATATTTTAAGTATTCACGTACATATAAGCAGGAGCGCAGAAATTTCTCAGACCCTAATATTCTCTATGAACCAAGTTTCTTTTTAAATCAAAATTTCTCCAAAAAAAAAAATTTTTTTTTTCTTTTTCAGTACAATAACTTTTTAAAAATATTTTTGGAAAATAAAGTTCGTTTGTTTTTAGAAGATAGTTTAATAAATGTTTTATGAAGCATATGTTTTATAAAAATTTTAAGAATCAAAATATTTTGAGATGGTAATAATTTATTAACTTAATTTAAGATCCACTTATTAACTAAAGGGATTCATACTAATAAATACACAAATGGAGATATGTTTTAGTTAACATGAAAAAATTTGCAAAGCAACAAGTTTAACAAAAAATACTGTAGGAATTTTTTTCAACCAAAAATTTTTCCATGGCAGGGTTGCCACAAAAAATGAACAAAATTGCTTCTTCAGTACAATAAGTTTTTCAGAATATTTTTGGAAAATAAAAGTTAATATAAGAAAAAAATTAATTTGATTTTAGAAGATTCTTATAATGAAAAGAAACTTTCCATGTTTTTTTTCTCCATAGCCCAAACTCAGTTCAAAACCAAAATATTATCTCTCTTATTTCATTTCAGAGTGCTCTATCTGAACCTATAGTATTGGAAACCTTAGATACATCTAATGGCGTGTTGTATCCATTCTATGACCCAGATGTCAATCTTTTGTATTTATGTGCAAAGGTAAAAACTCCATTTTAATCAATCAATGTGTACAAAGTAGTACATATTTTTGAAGTAAATGTTTTTTCCATGTGCAGGGTGACAGTAATGTGCGTTATTTTGAAATAACTGAAGAATCACCGTATATCCATTACATTAGTACCTATCAGTCCAGTGAGCCCCAACGGGGAATGGGTATGATGCCAAAACGAGGTTGTGATGTTCGGAATTGTGAGATAGCTAGGTAACATCTATTGTATTGTATTCTATACTTATGTCTATTATATATATATTGTCCTATTGCCTTTTCTTTTTAATCTAAATTTTGCGTATTTTTCTTAGTTTTTTATTAAAGTAGATTTTCAGTATGACTGACTTAAAAAAAATTTATATACATATCTTGTGAAAATCCATTTTTGGCCAAAGGTGCACAAACGCTCTATTTCAATATTTTTTTATTAACATTGTGACTTATATTTTTCTCTAATTTTATTTTTCTGCTATTGTCAAGGGTTCTGAAGACATCCATAAATTATTAGGAATTCAATTGCAGTAAACATTTTCTGTTCAGAAATTTTTACACTATTCAAATATCCCTTTTGAAATGTTTAATATGTTTTTATGATAGATTAAAATTGCAAGTCAGTAAATAAAAAATAAAAAAATTTCGTGGAAGAAAAAAAAAGCGCTCATCTAAATGGTTTGTTCATTGATTTGGTGAGTGGTGCCTATATGCACAATTTTATTTCGTAAATATATAATTTTCCAAACAAGAATTTTTTTTGTGTCTGTAATGTAATGTAAGCTTATTTCAATGAAAATAATGTCATATTTTATAAAAATTTTATGCTTAGCTTAAAATGGGTTAAACAGAAAACATAATTTTAAGTTTAACATAGTAGACTTGTAATTTTGAACTCAGCCCAGAAAACAAGTGAACTCCTCTATTAGGCATTGGAACAAATTTGTCTTTGTGGAGGACTTTTTCAGTGAACTATCCTGCATTTACTTTGCATGGAGAGGAAAACCTCTCACGGTTAGCCCAAGAAGATCCTTAAAAGCCTTTTTTTATTGCATACTTTAGAGTTTTGTTCTAATAAGGATTCAGATATTTGTATAAAGTCAATGCTCCATAGCAGAATTGCAGCAACATTGCCGCAGGACATTACAACGTTTTTGCAGAAAGATTTTTCATTTGGTAAAAGAAAAATTTTGGTTTTCCCTTCTGTGTAATTTTTCGAAAAATGTCCCCCCCCCCAAAGATGCCTTTCTTGCTCATCAGAAAGGAAGGAAATAATCATGATTTTTCTATTCACATTTTTTTTAAAAATCTGTAATGACTGGCTTCAGCTGGATTTTCAAATTAATAATATAAAATAAAAAATTCAGAAATCGCGAAAGTTTCAAAGATAGTTCTCTTTAGAAATGATTTTTTTTTTTTCTTTAAAGAACACCATATTTTACAAATATTTTATTAGAGTATCTCTTTAAAGAGAGACTTGTGACCTTCATTTTGGGAGTTACTGCATAGATTTTAAGATTTTTATTTTATGTACGAATGTTATCATTTAATTTATTAACTAATTTCAATCTAGGTGATGATTTACAAAATTCGAAAGTGGAAATAATTAGTGCATTATTTTTGCCTACAAAATGCGACGAATTTTTCTTTAATATTAGAATTTAAAAAATATTACTTTTACAATTAAAATTTTTCTTACATTTTAATTCTGTACTTTCTTCTGTAAACACAACGTTTCTGTTAGTTTAAATTAGTAATTGTTGTAATTAAAAGTATCTTTAAGGGAAATATTAGTACTGGGGAAGTTTGTCGCAGAAAGTCTGAAAAAATTCTGCCACAGGGAGTCAAGCAAAAAAAATAACAATTTTAATCACTAACTATCAAATTAAATGAATACTAATTATGAGTCAGGTTTATTTGCTTCTGTTGTACCTGTACGCATTGTTACTAACAGAAATGTAACTATATCTTTTTGCACTTGTAGATTTTTTAAGCTGCATTCCCGAGGACTTTGTGAAGTTATTCCATTTACTGTGCCAAGAAAAGTAAATACTAGTTTTGTATAACAGCATTTTCATTTTGTGTGGTATTGCTTTTATGATGTTTTGTTACTTTTATATATATGTGGTATTGCTTTTATGATGTTTTGTTACTTTTATCTTTGCTGCACTGCTATAATTACTTTGAAGTTTTAGTTTCTCTTTCATAAGTTTTCACCTGCCCTTTTCTGCCCTTAAATAATTTAGCCAAAAATAAAAATAAAAAAGAAATAGCAAGTATAGCCCTACTTATTTTGTGATGGTGGTAACAGCCAATAAGAGTTGAGTATGCTTTGGGGGCTTGCTTAGAGGAGGTGAGAAAAAATGCAAGGACACATGTTTTTGGAGAGCTGAGGTTAAGATACAAAAATAATGAGGATCCTCAACAGCTAAGTTATATTATAAAGTTTTCTATCATCCAATAATTATTTTTTATTTTTTAGTAATTAGCAGTGCAGCTTCATAATGTATAATTACATGTTAATTTTTTTTATGTACCTATTATTAATTGGAGTGAATGCCTTCCTGGAACAAAATTTTTAACTCTAGAATATCTTAAATAATCTATATTAAATAAATAGTTTTAACATCTTGCAATTAGTGATCATTCTAATGATCTTGTTCTCTTACTTAAGAGTATATTATTTTTAATTGTTATTCATTTTTATTCTTATCTTAATGTGTGTGGTGATGAACTATACATCACCACATTTGTCTTTAATATTTTATTCTTATATGTTAAGGGAGCACGACCTGTGGGCCACATGTTGCCTGCCAACTGTTAATCTACAGCCCACAAAAGCTTTTGTGCACAATAAGAAGAAGAAAATTAAAAACATTTCGGAAATTTTTAAGCGCACATTTGATTTATCACTTTCTGACGGGCCCAGTTAACTCTAAACATACCAACACTTAATCTATATCTATTCCTACCATAGCCGGTCAAGTGATTTGATGTTTCTTGATTGAATGTATGAAATATGGATGTTAGGAAGGAAATAAACTTAAAAAAAAACTTTATTGTAGTTAAACAAGATTGTATATTGCCAATTTTTATGAATTACAAACGCAAAAAATAAGAATTTCATTGCTCAACGCATTTTTTACATGTACAGGGTGTTTCCATTGTGCATTTTCCGCAAACATATTTCTTCTAATTGTTATTATTTCTATAATTCTTATATTTATAAGAATTATAATTCATATAATTATTCTTATAATTAATATTATTTCTTCTAAGAACTTGTGCTGTCTTGATTGTTTCGACATTTTTCTGGGTAGACAGAGCCGGATTATACCTTTCGTGGGCCCTAGGCATAGCCGTTTTTGGGCCCTCCCCTCCTTCCCCCACTCCTCCCCTCTTTTCAAAATATATGCTAAAATTTTCTTGCATATTTTTTTTTACATTTTTATTAATATGGATTTTAATTTACAAATTTGTTTATCGAACTTTATCTGCAATACCGACATACTACCGATATTGCAGTTGATATCGATAATACCATTATGATTAGTTCGATCGACAACAATGTTAAAGATAAACTTGTGAATACTTTTCCTAACGTTCACATTGCATTAAGTATATATTTGTCGATTCTCGGATCAAATGCAGAAGGAGAAAGATCTTTCTCCAAATTAAAATTGATAAAAAATTATTTGCGTTCAACAATGATCGTTTGGCATCGCTCGCACTTATGTCTATTAAATACGACATTTTGCGTAGTTTTGGAATTCGACAGCATAATACAAGATTTCGTTGAATCCAAAAATCGCGAAAAAGTAATATATTGGATCATAAGATTCTGCAAAATGATTTATTACCGAAAAATATTATATTTTTATATGTATCTTCATAATTTTGTGCAAAATACACTTGTTGTTCTTAAAGCTAAATTATTTTTGTCAAAATTTTTTTTTCTCCCAAGTTTTTCGTAGGCCCCTGAATTTCGTAGGCCCTAGGCACGTGCCTAGTGTGCCTATAGGTTAATCCGGCCCTGTAGGTAGACGCTGACAGCTAATTAGATATGAAGTAAAGCTATCCAAGTAAAATATAAACTACTTACCAAAACATTTAGTTTTTGTCACTTTTTCTTACGCAAAAATGCCGATCTAAAATTTTAAGTACGTTCTTGAAATTTCAATTCACAGATATACTGATAGAACAAACCATGCAACAGTCTTTGCAGAAGTGTGCAACACATCGAATGCAATACGTTGAACACGCATTACATCTTAATTTCTTAACCCTTACCCTTATAAAGCAATAAATTTTTTTTCTGGTCAAATGACTGGTTGTGGTAGAAATAGATATAATACTAGTATTTGAAACACAGAAAATGCACACAAAAAAAAAAGAATATTAACTGTATATAATTGTTAGAAAAAGTCATAAAGTTAGATGTGATGAGCGCATTTTTGATGCAAAAGTTCTTAAACGGTCATTTGACTGGTTATGGTATGCTTAGTGTTAATATATATTCTATTGTAAATTTGTTTCTGGGTCGCTTTTTCCATCGTGATTGCTTCAGAATTTTGCATGGTTTTTTATTTTTAAAAGCTTTTAATACGATATTAAGATTTTTGAATTTGATATTTTTGTCTCGCATTATTTATGCAGATTTCATCTCAAATCCCAGTGATGACTATTTATGTTAATCTACCTGGTGTGCAAGTGGCCCTCCACTCAAAAATGTTGTACACCCCTACTCTAAATGCAAATTTATGTTTGTTCTGTCTTCCAGAAGAGGTTAAGAAAAATGAAATAATGCCCTTAAAATAGTATTATGATTCTTTATAAAATTGTTCTTTAAGTATTTCTTAAGAAATATGAAAAAATGCATTAGCATAGAATTGTTTCCATTATATATTTTTCATTTTTGACTAAAAAGTGCTGTGTATAGTTAAAATGTGGTCTGGAATTTTATTTCTGTAATTGAATGGGGAATGTTTAAAACAAGTAACTCTTATTTTTTAGTCTGACCTCTTCCAAGATGACCTCTATCCAGATACCCTTGCTGACATTCCTGCTCTTTCAGCTGATGAATGGATCAGCGGAAAAGATGCCGACCCCATTTTGGTGAGTTTCCACAATCATTCATTTTGTAAAGTGCATATTACATACCTGTCAAGTCTCCTACGTTTTAACGAAAATCCGTGTGTTTTACAATTAACTTCTGTTTACCCATATATTCTCAAATTTCTCCCTATTTGTTAAAGAAATTTAACCCTTTGACTACTAACGGGACTCATTTGTCCCCACAAATGTTTAAAAATTACTAATGGACATATGTATCCCACCACTAAGTACGGCCGGGACATATATGTCCCAGCCTCTAAATTGATAACCACTTGTCAGAAAAATCCCAAATAATAAATTTGCCTTATTTGTCACCTATTTTGTCCTTTTGAATAATAAACATGACAAAAAAATCATTTTTTAAAATCCATAGTCAAAGAGTTCAAAAATTATTTTTTGGGGAATGCCTGCTGATGGCAAAAATACTTCTCTTATTCCTCAACAGATGGTGCTATTGCCTGTACTTTGGCATACTGGCACAAGAGCTGGAAAAGGTAATACCACGCCTAGAGCCATGATGGCTTAGTGGATAGAGCGTTCACCTTCCAATGAGGTGAACTTGGGTCGAATCCCAGCCATGGCAGGTCGATACGAATTCTGCATTCGGCTTGCACCCAACACCGTGCTCATGTGAAATATCCTCAGTGGTAGATGGATCATGGGTTAGAATCCCCTTTGCTGTCAGGCTAGCCGTGGGAGGTTTTCCTCTCCATGTAACGCAAAAGAGGCAAATACTTGTAAAAAAGAGTCCTCCACAAAGGCAAATATATCCCAATACTTGATCTAAGAGTTTCCTTGTCTTCTGGATTGGGTTCAAAACTACAAGGCTATGGAGTAAAACATTAGTATTCGTAAACGAAAAAAAATTGGGAATGATGCTTATAAATAATCGTTTAAAAAAATCTTAAGATTAAGATCGATATACATATTTTTTGCTTCTCTAAATGTATGTGTTTATAATATTTCCAATTTTGAATTTCTCTTTTTGACTTACATGATTATATATGATGTATCAAACCTTAACTTGTATAGTAAAATCTCTGTTTTTTTACTTCTCCAATGTTGGCAGGTATGATATTTCATGTCAATCAGTTTCTGATAATTATTTGGAAACAGTAGAAAATCTAACACAAACTTTTAGGCATGAAGTTTTGTGTTATGTCAATCATTTCACATCTACTAAGCATTTTAAAGGATTTTTATTAATTTGATGCAGATTAAACAAATCTATATTATAAAGCACTCTTTATGGATCTAAATTATCCACTAGGTGTAACAATATTTTGGTTGTAAAATCGGGCTCTTTGATTTGTTTCCCAACTATGTTCATAATCAACACTTTTTTTTTAAAAAAAAAATAATTTCTATTCGCAAACACAATTACCTATACGGGACATTGTTATTTAAGATGAATTCCTGCTAGCAGAACAACAGGATCATCAGTTGCACTAGAGATTTCTTCAGTGTAGCTGAGAAACCGTTCTACTAAACTTAATGATCTAGTGTGAAAGGTCCATTTAAATTTTACACCCCATTCGTTTCTGTATCATATTACTTCAAACATTAAAATCATGCAAAAAGTTTACAGAAGCACATTATGTTATACCATTTAATTTTGCAAAAAAAAGTTTTTTGACAACAATTATTATCAATAAATGTTAAGTTTCAAAAGAAATTCATTATTTATAAAGTAAAAAACGTAAAATAAAGAATGCTTGCGATAAAAAAAAATAATTTAAAAGAAAAACGATTCTAAAAATTCCTCATATTGAAATAAAAATCTTTCATATTGTTTCTTTTTTTCTAGTCTTAAAGTTCTTAATCAGACGTAGAAAACCATTCTGTAGAGAACTATCATCAAATTAGAAGAAAAAATTTTTTTTACAAGTACATTTTTTAATATAAAAATCAGAACACTTACTTGCTTTATACATCTGGAGAATTCCGAATGAAATATTCTTCCTTTGAAGTTTTTATTTTAAAAAATATATTTGTAAATAATGCCTTCATTACTTTTAGATGACTTACCATACAACAAAATTTTACAATTGTAAGATCTCGATATGAATTTTTATATGTAACTTAAAAACGGAATAGCTGAATTCTATTTGAAATTATTCATTCAAAATTAAAAAATACTTAACAAGGAAATGATAAAAAAATTATTAATAATCAGCACAAATGATACTATTTCAAGCAATTCAGATGATTCTTTATTGTTGTTTAACGATTCAGAAATATATACTATTCTATAAGGAAGAAGAATGTTCTGTAGCTATTGCAGTTCTGCACTTTCTGAAAGCACATTTATTCATTGTAATGCAAGTAAGCAATGTTGACTTCACTTTAATTTGTAATGAATTAAAGACAAAATAAAAAACCGTAAAATTTTACCGTAATACACACATCTGTAACAGTATGCGATCACGAAATCGGAAGTTATCGGTTGCAAGCTTGTTAATAATAGAAGGGTAAAAATTATTGAGAAATTGCTCTTCAAATGTTGGGCGCGTTCTGTTTCAGAAAGATTTACAAATGTTCTAGTTTTTTTATTTTTTTATTTTTTTTTATTTGCTGCTTTAAAAAAATGGCATCTTACTCTGCCAATAATGTTTCTGATAGAACTAAAGGATAACTTATAAATAAAAGCCTGAAAATATACTACCCGCTAGAGGGCGTGTTCAAGCGTTGCAATCGTGAATAGTAAGAAAAAAACTTTTTTTCTTCCTTTTTCCTTATCTAAATAGTTTTTTTTTTTTCCAAATGAATTTTTCAGTGACAGATGATAATTGCACAGTATTTATTATTATAATTTACTTAATTAAAGGAATATTTTTATAAATGTCACTTATTTTTTTTCCCCCTAGATATCACTAAAAGAGGGATATGTGCCTTCGAAAAAGCCAGAGCTCAAACTTTCAAGACCCAACATTCTTGACAACATGCCCAAGAAAAATAGTAATAATCCTGTTACACAGACTAATGTAAGAACCTCTTTTATTTAATTTAAAATGAACCATTTTATAATTTGTATAATAGAACGATAAATGAGTTTTTGATTTTATTCTGCCAGATTTTTGTGAACTGATTTTGTTAAAATTTTAAGATTTAAGCTTAAGATAAATGTATCTTTTTTTTGTGTGTGTCTTAAAAACAAAATTAGATTTTGTAAAATTATCCAAAATATTTCTATTTCTACTTTTTTTTTTTTTTATTGTTGTTGAGCATTAAAGTTTCGTTTTATGGTTGCATATTCAAAAGAACATTTAAGCAATTCATTTTTTTTTTATCATTATTATTATTATTATTATTCAAAAAAAAAATTCTAAACTGAAATTAATTTTGAACGAAATTTTCTATATTATGTGATAAACATTTATTTTGAAACATTTTGTTTGAGGAATTTAATAGTGATGTAACTTTGTCAATTCTACCAGATCCTGGTTAACAAATTCATGGTCAGAATTATAGCCTGATATCAGATTTTTTTTTTTCTTTAAAAGACAAGATTAATAGGCATTAAAATTGTTTTATATAACCAAATATATCTCATAAATACTTATCCAGTTGAACTATCAATTAATTTTTTGTCAGCAATGCTGTTTTAATTAGTAATTCCAGATAATTATTTCCATTTAACTTTTTTAAAATGAAATCAATTCATATCCATCTTCAACTTAAAATAAATTTAAGAATGAATTTATAAAAAAAAAAAAAAATACTTTATATATAAAGATAGATACACGTGTGTGTTAATTATTATGAAATTTATAGATATGAGATAATAAGGAAATTCAGGTTGTAAAAAACTATTTTACTTCGTAGCATTTAATTATTTTTATTGTTTAGCATTTATTTTAAATTCTTAAATTTGTAGATACATTTTTAAAATGTGATTAAAATCACTTTAATTTTAAGCAAAATTTGTCTGTAAACATTTTAGAATTTTGCTCTGGAAATGTCAGGAAATTTGTTTGTTTTTTTCTAGAGTGTAGCTATTCTGGTTTGCCTAAACTTAAATATTCAATGTATAAGTTTCAGAATAAATATTTAAATTATTAAAAAGAGGAAGATTTATTGAATATTAAAAAGAAAAGTTTATTTTTTCAAGCCTATATATTTAATTCATCTGTATTTATTAATTATTTGAATGAATTAAAAGGATGACAAATATACATTTCAAGAATTTATCCAAATGTAGTCATTTTTATTCGTTGTCAACAAGAAAAGATAGTATAAAAAAAGAGATTATGGTGTATATTAGAAAAATGGATTATTCTGTAAAATTGGTTTTACATTTTTGTTTGATTGAAAGGAGGAAAGATTGGCATGATGGCTGTAGAACAGTAAAAATTTCTGAAAATATCAGAGAATTTAATTAAAATTCCCCCAAAAAATAGAGAAAAAAAAGAAATAATTTGAAATTTTGGTTTAATAAAAGTTTATTTTTTAATGCAAACTGACTATCTAGTAGTTTTGACTAAATAGAAACCACGATCGGAATACGGCGTAACGGAAAAGTCAATAACTAAAATTACGTCGACAACGACAAAAATCAGAAACATTGGATGTAAAAAGAACAGTCTGAATGAGTCCGCGGGGGATTCTGAATGTTTATTGCCACTCTCAAATATATAATTCATTAAATTTATGTCGACAATGACAAAATTAAAAAATATTGGATATTTTTTTTTAAAAAACTTTCCGAAGAATCGGGGGGGAATTTTCTTAATGTTTACTGTCACCCTCGTTGAGAATCAACTTTTGTTGCAGAAGCAGAGTGTGGAGGAACTCTTAGAAGAAGTGAAAAAACTGAAGCTTACTATCCAGAAACACGAGGTTCGTATCTACGATCTCGAGAAGAAGTTCGAAAGCAGAATGAGCGGAATGAACGTTCTAAAAAAGACCCACACTAACAATCATGGGGAAAAACATCTGATGCCTGATGAAGTGTGATGATTCCATTTCTAGAAACTTCCATATTTATTAAGAACCAGTTCTTTTTTTTCCATTTTTAGAATGGAGAACATAAAAACAGTTGATTCAACAAGGAGTTTTTTGATATTTCATTTATTGTTATTCAATACGAAACTGAGTGAATTTTACTTATGATTTTTTTTTTGTCCTTTTCTTTTGTACATTCTATTCTACTTTTTATGATATACTACTCATGTGTGCTGAAGCAATGTTTATGTAACCAGTGTTGCCATTTCACAAAGAAAAGCCTAGAAAATACAGGGGGGGGGATTGTTTTTCAGGGTTTTTGTATCATCTGTCTAGAGTTCTAGGAGCAGGGCGTGTGATTTTTTGCAAAATTCCACATATATCAAGAATATTGTTGCGCAGACTACCGCGAATCAAAGCTTATAATCCAACAAAATTTTACTGCAATCTAAAATTTAAATTTTGAAACCTTCGCTACATTGCATTAACAAAACGAGTGACTCTTCTGCAATTTTGAAATTTTTTTTTTCTTTCATTTGTCAGACTTTTATCTTTCTAATATTTAAAACTACACCGGAATCCTCTAATATAGCGATTAATATCCACTTGATTTTAATATTGAATGTCAATTTTCCTGTTTACCTGATTTAAAGCATTCATTGTGAATCTTATTCAGGCGATTTAAAAATCCAACATTTCAATTTGTACTTACGCGTTTTTTAATTCAGCATCGTGATTCCTATTCATTCGAATTTAA
Source organism: Parasteatoda tepidariorum (assembly GCF_982258835.1). Taxonomy (NCBI): domain Eukaryota; kingdom Metazoa; phylum Arthropoda; class Arachnida; order Araneae; family Theridiidae; genus Parasteatoda; species Parasteatoda tepidariorum. Next base: position 3,226,558 of record NC_141757.1, on the reverse strand, counting down.
GATCCAGTGTCGCTAGTTGTATTCACATTATCTAAAAATGGCGCATTGCGATTTGTATTTACACATTATAAACATCCGAAGTTACGATTTTTATTATCACCCTCCTAAATGCAATATTGCGATTCTTATTCATGCTATTTTAAAATCCAATATCATTATTTTTGATTGCACGTTCTTAAAATCGAATATCGCGATTCTTGTAAGAACTATATTTTTTCTTCAATTTGTTACAATAAAAGTGTGTTTTACTGAAAGATAATTTAATTCTAAATCCTAGTTCAAAAAATTATATTAAATACGAATAGTCTATAAATTGATATCTCGTTTTTGCTCATAAAATTTTCAGGGTTTTTCACTTCCTGTCACAATCACCCCTGATACAGAGAATTTCAAATTCACCTAAAATAAAAGAATTTCCAGTTTTTCCTTACAAACTGGGAAAACACAGGGAATTTAATTTTTTTATTTTCATCTTTTAAAAGTGGTGGCCACTCAAAGGGCAATCTGTGCGATATTTAAGGATAATATTTCAGCTGTACTAAACTGCGGTCAGATTTCCAGATTTGTGTGGCAACACTGGTAACTCATTTGTACAAAAAGAACAGATAAGAATCAGTCAAATGAAAAAAGACTATTTGAGCATGAATTTTATACTTTGGAAGTGTTTTTAAAATTGTAAGTCAAATTTTTATTGTCTGTCTGCTTTAATGAAATAGTCTTTCAAACTTAGTAAGCAATTAAATCAATTTTTTTTTTAAATCAATTGATAATTTTTTTGAATTTTTTCTGCCACTTTCTCGCCAGTTTTTATTTAAATTTAAAAAAAGACAGTAGGCAATAAAATAAAATTTCGTAAATGTTACTCTGCGTAAAATTTTGTATAATATCTAAATAATCTCTTAATAATTAAATACACTCAGTCAAGTTTCTTTTGTACTGGCTTCTTATTTTTTTGTGTAATAATAATATAATAGCTCAATAAACAATTGAATAGAAAAATAATAATTTACTAAGTAAATTCATGTATCATTTATTATAAGTTATTAATAAAATTGTTTTATAGCATTATAAGAAAAATTTTCTTTTTCATTTATTCGATTTGAAAATATAACTCAAAATTACTTTTTCTTTTTTATTACAAAAATTTATTTCTTATAATTGTAAAAATGAAAATTCAACAAACATTATTTTTACCGAATGTATTTGATTTTTCCCTCATTTCATGTATGTCCATTTCCAATATTTCTTGGATGTAAACATAGTGGGACACTTATCAAATAATTGAATATGAGGTTCTATTCAACGCAGATTATTCTTTTAAGTGCTGAAATTATTTTTTAAATTTAAAGCATACATAAAAATTGTATGATTAAAAAAAAAAAAAAAACTCTTGAAAAAAACATTCCAATAAAATTCTACACTTATAACAGCTTATTTAAAATTTTGATATTTTTACTATTTCGTGGAGTCTGTAGAGATCTGAACTAAGAAAATCTTTATCTGACTGCATAATTAATTTTCATACTTCAGACAAATTTAGTTCCCCCCACCCCTCTTTTTTCCCATTTCTCTATTCACCTAACTGTTGATTTAAAGTAAAATAAGCTCTTAACATCTGGTCTAGCAAGGTGCATAGCACTCTTGAAAAGCTTGCTTAAAGGTGCTTGTTTTTTTATTTACGTTTTTTAAAAGGGGGCTTTTTTTATTATTCGGGATTTGTGAAGAGTGCTTATTTTTTATCTTTTAAAAAGAGATTTTTTCTTTGCCGTGTTGACTGTTCTAAATTATAAATAAATGCATGATTTTCACAATTTTCTCTGCAATATTAATCTGAAACTAGTTGTGATTACGCATCCTGATTATGAAAAGTTTTTGAAAATAGTTCTGAATTTTATTGATTTTATGTTTATAAACTAAAAACTTTCAATGATAGGAAGGAAAAAAAATATTTATGACTGCACATATCCTAATTAAGATTTTTTTTTTTGGAAAGTTTTTTGAGTGCTTAAAAGGTGCTTATTTTTTGTTTAAAAATCCAGCTACACACTCTGTCTAGTGATAAGTCAGATAAAAAAAAAAACTGAACTGTAGGACGGAGTTCCTATCTCCACTTCCATATTATTAAAGACACATTTTAAGATGATTGATTAATGAAAAATACTCGCTCCTTGTTAACTTACTACACAAATAAGAAAAATTCTGACAAGAAATGATCTAAATTGTACAGTAGCAGGTTAAAAGAGGGGTTGGTCGCAGTTAACTGCTTTAGCATTCCTAATTTTTACTAACAGTCAGTTCAACTATATCAAGAGCCTAAAGTGTTATCTCATTTATATTTCAAATTATCATATTATAATTAAATCGTTGATTTTAGTATAAAGCTACCTTAATTCTGAATTTATTTGGATTTAATATTACTTTTAAAAAAAAAAAAAATTATTTTTATCATGCTAAAGTAATTTATTTTTTCTGAATTCTGTTGAAATGTTTGAAATAGATTGTGTTGGTTTAGTACTGTTTCTGTCAATTATTGTGTACTTTTATATTTTGTTTCTAGCATAATACTTTTTGTTCTTACATAAAAGTTGAATATAGTACTTTCTATGTTATGTTGTTTTTGTCTCCATTTGTATAGTACCTGATGTTATGATCATTTTATGTTTAATAACTGTCCAAAATCTTGTATAATTGTATGTCTGTGTGTATATATATCTATATATACGCATTATTTTTTTTTAATTTATTGAATGCATTCCTTGAATCAATGATCGCCTAAGCTTGTGAGGAGTTCAGAAGTTTAATCACCTTTGACTACTAGTGCAAGTATTTTTTGTGTTTCCATGACAAGTTTCATCATATATTATCTTTTCTACTTCCAATGGAAATATCAAAGCTGTTCTTTTTTCTTTTGATCTTGTTTATAATAAAATGATATATTAGCTGCTAAGAATTTTCTGTAATTTCTATGAACTTAAGTTTCAGTTAACATGTAACTTTTAAAAAACATAAAGAAAAAAAATTTTAAAAATTACTTAACAGTGAAATTTTATGCTTTATTTTTTATGATATTTTTTTTTTGTAATTTATGAACTTCTTACACAACTTTTATACAACTTGGAGACAATCCATTCTCTCTTTTTTTTAATGTAAAATGTTATTAATTAATTAATTAATAATTAATTAATAAATGTTATAACTGATTGACCAACTGTGATGTTTTTTTTTTCTATCTGTACCTTTAGCAATCTTTTTGGTACTTTTTCTGTTAGCCGGGCGCAAATGTCTCCTATTACGAACCAAACGCAAGCCGAGTGAAACAAATAACAAAACAGCCAACGGAGTGACAGTCAAAAACATTTAACTATAAACAAATATTTATTAATAGTAAGCAAAGCAAGTTCAACTATGGACAAATAATACTGAATTGTAAACCTAGCTGTTTTATACAAATATAATGCTTATAAAGGGAAGTAATAATGAAGGAAAGGAAAACGTGCTTTGTTTTGAATGAATTCAGAGAATAGAGGACGTGACCCCTAACTAACATTCCGCTTATGATTGTGAGAAATTTGGCAGAATTCTACATTATATGATGATTTTTCGCTTACTCCCGACTAATGAAAAAGTACCGTCTTTTTATTTAAGCAAATATTAATTTAAAATCGTATCTTAAAAATTCAAAAATTAAATAAATCTATCAGGACAAGAAAGCATCCGTGTATAATGTTTACTGGTGAAAATAAGTATTTAACAAATAAAATAGTAAAATATTATGCTTATCAGTCATTCGTTGTTTTATTGAAATAATTATATGAATTATCACAAAATATTTTGAGGTAACTCCTGTTTCTTTTAGCGAATAAATACAAGTGTAGGTGTAAAGTGTGCTCTTGGGGGGAGAATTAAAATTCTAGAAATATTGATCATATGATATTGAAAACATTGATGGCTTTCATTTTTATGGACAATAATGCTTTCACCCTTAAAAGAGTTTAACCAAAACTCACTTATAGTTAACTACAACCGATTTAAATGGATTTTATGATTTTTGGCGCCTGTGCTCAACATACCGATTTTAAATTCCGAAATTTTTAAAAAGCAATGCCTGTGATTATGTTTTTTACATACTAAAAAAACTTTGATTTCAAAGAGCATGCTTTCAGTTTTAAACTTTGATGTTGTAACATTAAACATTTATGTGAATCATGTCAACAAATCTATAAATGATCATTAAAATTTGAATCTAGATTTAGTGATTTTAGTATTATTTTTTAAGATAAAAATTTAGGATTCTGAATAACATCTAGACCAGTGATTCTCAACCACTGTGCCGGGGCACTTTTGTGTGCCGCCAAATTCTTAAAATGTACCGCCAAATATTAGAAATGATACAATAAAAATTATAATGCTTTTTTTTATTATGAGTAAAGTTTAAATTAAAGAAAAGTGTATATATATATAGATACTTTTCATAATTTTTTCACGCTTTAACCGCGTGAACATCTTTGTCGGCGATTTTATTGTCTCTGACAATCTTAAAATAAGATGGAAGTGTTTAAATTGAATATGAAACACAATTTTAAAAAATTTTGTAAGAGCTAATCATTAAAGTAAGCTATGCAATTAACAAAGGATAACTAAAAAAACAAATATATAAAAAACAAATTAACAAAGGATAACTAACAAAAAATTAGCTAACAATTAATAATTAGCAAGAAAGCTAATTAACAAGAAATCACAGAAAAATAACAGTTAATAATTATAGAAAACAAGCTAACAATTAATAACTAGCAAAAAATAAATAACTGTTACTAACTAGTAAAAAATTGGTCGAAAGAAATAATTAATCCCTTAATAAATGTGCTTTTGTAGTACATATTATTTTATTTCACATTCAAAATTATTATCACAAACTATGTAACACAGTGTAAGATGGGTAATTAAACAACTTTTAATCTAATTTTTCATTGTGTGCCGTCAAATTTCGAAATCGTTGAAAGTGTGCCGCAACAAAAAAAAGGTTGAGAACCACTGATCTAGACATTTTATAACGAGATGCTTATTTATGTAAATACATTTTTGCAATTGTGTTCAGAATACACAATACAATTGAAATTCCAAAATTATTCAATGATTAAATATTTCTTACCATCTTATAAAAAAAATATCTATTTTGGGCTAGTTTATTGACAAATCTGAGCGATATTTAAATTCCTATAGGAATCTCAAAATTCTAGATAAAGTTTTAATTCATTTTCATATGAGATACTAAAGTATAATTTTATCATGGATAATATATTTAAATATTAAATTTTTGTATTATACTCATTTATGTAATTTTATGTCTTATAAAAAGTTCATTGATTTGTGTTAACTATGTTCTTACTTTTTTTTTTATTATTGGTAACTGTCATCTGTAGATTTTTGATAATGTCTCATTTTAAACTCAATCCTTTAATATCATTCCAATCAAAAATGCAATAAATTGAAGTTAACCTTTCATTCTAAAATATATTTTCATGAAAATAGGTAATTTTATTTACTATTCTATCTTGTTTTTTTAAAAAATAATTGTTTAAATATGTTGCACATTTAATACCATTAATAATATTTTTAGCTTTTTCTGAATTATTACAATCCTACAGTATCATTCCATTCAAATATGCAATAAATTGCAGTTAAATTTTAATTTTAAAATATATTTTCTTAAAAATAAGTCATTTTTTTTTTGCTTTTCTGTCTCATTTTTTTTTAATTGTTTAAATATGTTACACATTTAATACCATTAATAATTTTTTAGCTCTTTCTGAATAATTAAAAAAAAAAAAAAGGGCTTTTACAAAGATTTTCTGATAGTTTTTAAAACCATGAATAAAAAATTGTTTTCCAAAACTTAATTTACAAAATTTCTTCTATTGAAACTTCTCATTCACAAGATGTGTTACCTTGTAATAGTTTTAGTTACAATACAGTTAAATCTCAATGAATTTGCATTCACAGATTTTCTTAAATACATTCCATTAATATACTTGGAGAAAATCATCATTTCTTTTATTGTCTGTTCAGAAAGTCTCATACTTTAATATATTTTCATCTGTTCAGAATAAACTGTTCTAGTTAAATGCGTCATTGGGGAGCATCTGTTTTGAATGCTCTAGAAATATATGTGTGTGTTTATAAGCAAGTTGTGATGCACATCATGTATCATGTCTAATTATCTTTTTATTTTAATGCATTATTTTCTATGCTTAAAAATTGTGTTAAAAACTTATTTTAAAAAGACTAATAAATTAATTGCACGTCATATTTGTTGTTGTTTTTTTCTTTAAATGTAAAGACTTTGGTTCTCCCCCCCACTTTATTCCACATGGTGCGTAGCGTTTTTAAAAAGAGCTTAATGGTACTTATTTTCGTCTTTTCAAAGCCTTTAAAGGTGATTTTTTTTTATTGGATGTTTTTGAAGGATGCTTCATTTTCCCTCTTCGAAAATGAGATATTTTTCTTAACTGTGTCGATTTTCGCCACGTATTATGGTAAAGCAAGGTTTTCGCATTGTTAATTCAACGTTTTCACAATGCATTTTGGCGTACCATTGGTCCATAGCGTATGAAAGCCCCAATCTTTATACATGTTCGATGAAATAATTGCGAGTTCGCATGTGCGTCTACTGAGCTGGGTTCGATGAGATTCTTGCACTATCATGTGCCACTCTGTTGCATTTTACAAGATACTGTCAATTTCAGACTTCATATTCCACCCTCTGAAATCGAACTGAAAAATCTCTCAATCTTTTTATGGTGGCTAATATAATCAAGAAAAAAGTTCTTTATCAGAAATTAGATATTTTATCATGATTATGTAAAGTCTTGGATAACTATTTTGCGTTTTGTTAATGTATATAGCGCTTAAAAATATTATTTTAGTACTTAAAAGGGTGCTTATTTTTCGTTGAAAGGTTTGGCTACGCACCCTGTTCCATATTGGATAACCAGCTTATAAAATTTAATGGATGCAAATTATTTTACATCAAACCGATGTTAAATTTCCACGTTTAGAGAATTATTTATTAACACCAGTCCTCTCTAAATTGCATAAAGAGAAACGTTTAGTTGAAATGTTTCAAGCTAGCCTGGAAATTCGCATTTTCAGTTAAGAAGATGACATTTCAATAATAGATAGATGAAATTTGAAAAAAAAAAATTTTTTTTTCAAAGTAATCTTTTTCGAAATCAACTTTTAATGCATGTTTGCGATATTGCTTTGTAGATGCTGACCACAGTCCTCTCTAAATTGCATAAAGAGAAACGTTTAGTTGAAATGTTTCAAGCTAGCCTGGAAATTCGCATTTTCAGTTAAGAAGATGACATTTCAATAATAGATAGATGAAATTTGAAAAAAAAATTTTTTTTTTCAAAGTAATCTTTTTCGAAATCAACTTTTAATACATGTTTGCGATATTTCTACTCCTAGTTTTTGTCGCTACATTTATTTATTCAGTTTTGCTTTTAAAGACAATTATTGAAAATTAAGTGATTTTGATGTATTACGTATTCCCCTCCTTCCCCTCTGTCGGCAAAAATAAGTAAATCACGCTTCCCCATTAGGTTATACTAGAATTGGCTCTTTATTTACGTCGCAGTAGAGCTGCGCAATGGGATATTGGTGACAGTCTGGGAAGCGTACCTGAGGAAAATCCCAAGACATACCATCACAATTTTGATCCGCTACAGAGGGGATGGCTCCCCTGCTTTGGCAGCCCGACGACCTGCGCGCGAAGTCTAGCACTTTACGGTAGAACCGATACCGTAAGCTCTCGGTCCTTACGCAGGCTGTTCAAAGTGGTCACCCACCCACTTGATGACCACAGCCAGTAATACAAGACTTCGTTGTTCTACTGGGTTGTTGTTGTTGTAGTTCATTTACGTCGCACTTGAGCTGCACAATGGGCTATTGGCGACGGTCTGGGAAACATCCCTGAGGATGATCCGAAGACATGCCATCACAATTTTGATCCTCTGCAGAGGGGATGGCACCCCCGCTTCGGTAGCCCGACGACCTGCGTGCGAAGTCGAGCACTTTACGGTAGCACAGTTCAACGAGGACCCATACCCCACACCCTCGGTCCCTACGCAGACTGATCCAAGTGGTCACCCACCCGCACACTGACCGCAGCCAGTGATGCTTAACTTCGGTGATCTGCTGGGAACAGTGTCTTTACGATCAGTCCTCTGCAGGACAGGTGATATTTGAATTGGCTATTTAATAAAAAAGAAAAAAAAATCGAACACATAAACATACATGATATTTATTCTGATGTACAGATCATAATATAACAAACATTAATTCATTCTCAGTAATAAACACGAATACATTCATCATCATCCATCTTAACAAATATTAAATAAATGTCTCTTGTTTAACCGTCATACTCGTAACTGTATTGCTTTGTAGATAGGAATGTCTCTAAGTCGGGTGGTTCGGGTTTGATGGTGGCCAGACCCTCGGTAAACAGGAAGCGGGCCACTTTTGCTGCGATGGTCAGAGACACTTTGCGAATGGTGTGGAGGGGCGGGTAGACACGCCCTTCCGCTAAATCTTCCTTGGACACCTGTTCAGCTAAAGCCTAAGAATAAAATAAATCATACGATTTTATTTAATATGGAGATATCCTACTTAAACATCATTTTATAATTCCTATACATTTATTGTGATTACCGCTGTTCCTCACAAGATGGTAACTACCAGAAGGTTATGTTATTGATGTTAAACTTCTTATTGTAAGTTTGTTCATCTGGTAACAACATGAGCTTAAAGTTTTGGTTTTCGAGCAAAAATGTCGCGTTTTGTGCCAAATAAGCGTCATTTGCAGGAACTTTTGATTTACTTTTTTTAATTTGAAGAAATCTGCAGAGGCGCATCGATTGCTTGGAGAAACAATAGGGTGAGGCTGCTTCAAGTGAGGGAAGTTGTCGTGAGTGGTTTCAGAAGTCTAAAAACTGTGAGTTTGACGTGGAAGACAAAGAACGCAGTGGAATTGTACGAAGGCAAGGAATTGGAAGAAAATTCGTCCCAAACGCAACAAGAGCTTGCTCTTACATTACAAGTGACTCAGTAAGCAATTCCACATCGTTTAAAATCGTTGGGAATGATCCAAAAACAAGGAAGTTGGGTTCCATACGAACTGAAGCCGAGAGACATTGAACGACGATTTTGCTATTTGGAAACACTGGAATGGGAAGTCCTACCCCATCCGCCGTATTCACCAAATCTTGTCCCTTCAGATTATCACCTATTCCAGTCGATGGCACATGATCTGTCTGAACAGAAATTTACATCTATGAAGATACCTATGAATGGGTCGATTCGTGGAATGCTCCCAGAAAGATGAGACAAAGTAGTGTCCAGTAATGGAGAAGACTTTGAATAAAAGATAATGTACCGTTTATTCACAATAAACTGCCAATTTTTGATAGAAAACGGCGGAAACTTATTTGTACTCCCAATATTTTTAACAGTATTTTTTCAGCTTCAGTTGGTGGCTCATTTAAAATTCATTTTTCTCAAAATTTAAGAAAATCATTTTAATCCTTTGCTTGCAACCTGTACACCATTTGTACCCAGGGCTAGGTCACTCCTTTAAAGAGACTTGTGCCTCTCCGAGCTTCTGATTTCTGTCAAAGGGTAATTTTCCATATTTTACTTCAGAAAATATAAGAGTGACATCAAATGAATTATAAATTGTACTAGAAGAATTTGTGAATTGAAACGCATTATGTTTTTCGTTTAGACGTTTAAGAACTTTTATTAGCCATTGAAATCAATACTGTCTCTTTAACTTTAAACAGAGAAGAAAAGAAAAATGTACAAGGTGAAAGAAAAGAAAATCCTGAACTTAAAAAATAAAAGTTATTAGTGCTTAAGAATTCTTCTAAATTTCTTAGTGAATGTAATCTTTAATACTAGTGGGCTGCGCCCCTGCTCGCTAACACTCGCCAACCCCCGAAAATTGCTACGCAATTTTATATGGTTTGCTTCGCTCGCTACTAACTTAGGTACATTGCAAATGCACGAAATTCTAAGAATTCAAAACAGTCATTCAAATCCATATAACTTTTTTTTTTTAAAAAAATACTAAGTCATTGAAATAAATTTGAATTCAAATAAAGACTCATTGACTGAGACTCGTTTTTCAATGAATAACAATAATAATACAAAAAAATTCGTGACATAAATCAAAAATCGTCAAATAAATTCGCAATATATAAATTCTTGAAAAAAAGCGCTTTCGACAAATTACTAAAATAGAGATCTATAGACAAAGACTACTCACTTCTGCCTAGCTTAATAGTATGAGATTGCCGCATCTGAATTGTTATTTCAGTTTCCGTTTTTAAAAGAGCTATATGTTGAGCCAACTCAGCTAGATTTGGCATGTGACATTTTTAGCGGCAATCATTAGTCTATTTTCTAGCGTTGCCATTCGGGGAGTTGTAATGAGGCTTTTTTTTGTCGCCGTGTAAGAGAAATATATATATAGATCATTATTTAAAATATTTATGTTATTATGAGACTATGTGTATTATGCGGTTAATTAAATATACTTGGGAAATTTTAATGAAATTCTATGAAATATGCGCATATAACAACATTTTATGGACTTCAAAAGGAAGCTCAGGCAAAAGGTTTTTGGAGAATTTATATTTATTTTAAATATTATGATATAGCTGAACAGCAATATTTCTCTATGTTAGTACATTTCGGTATTATGTTAACTAAATAACCATAATACCGAAGTTAACAAATATAAAAGTTTGCAATGATTTAAATTAGCTTATGTATGTACTTTAGTAACTATAAAAAAATATTGAATGGTTAGCAATTACCTTAGCTGCCACTAGGAAGACCTTGTCACCGACGGATCGTGCCTCACAAGCTATAAGCGCCAAAGAAACTCCTGGGAATATGTAGGCATTGTTGCCCTGCCCTGGATGAAATGTCTTTCCTTTGTAGGTGAAGGCTGGAAACGGACTTCCACTCGCAAATATGCATTTACCCTGAAAAACAAAAGACATCTAATGTGCTGCCAACTAATATGGATCTAATTTTGCTGCTTTCACCATTAGCGTGTGGAGAGTCATAGAAGAAGGAAGTACGTATGTTTCTGTCTTGATTTTCATATAAATTAAAATCTTTTAAGTTGGGAAATTAAATGGAACTGAAAACTACATTAAACATAGTTCTAAAAGAAAGCGTCAAAAAAATTTTGAAAAAATATTTTTAACAATGAAATACGAAAAATATTAAGAAAGGGAAAAATATCGTAGTACATACAACTGAAAAGAGGAGAGGGTCAAAGGCATGAAATCAGTCTACTCCCCAGATGGAGAATTTTAAACAATGGTTTCCTGCAAGTGGTGTGGGTATCTCGATCCTGATTGGTTGTTGAAACCATTTGCTTACGTTAGCAACTGCTCTTTCCATTCTATTTCGAGTAAGCCAAGTCAGTCAAATATCAATTGTCTTAAGTGACACATTCTTATTCACAAAGATTTCAATTATTAATTTCACGTTTATTAACATTATAATTTATGTGGAGAAACTTAGCTCCACTTTAACACACCATTTTGCTTATAAACCATCATCTGGTGCCGACGTCATAGGTCACATGTCTTGGGTATTGTGATCTTCTTGAAGTGCAAGTACCCAATCTAAAACGATTTGTTGCTATCCATGATACAAGTCACTCCTTTTGAACCATTTTTCAAAATATATAGAACGATACAAGGTTCATTTCAAAATGAAGAAAGGCGTCAAATTAATTTCCTGCATAGTATAAAATTTTTGTAATAATTCCATTTTTATTGAAAAAGTAAATTAAATGCACATTTTTGACCAAAAAAGTGGCGACAAGCAGAAAAATTTTTGATCGCCTATTTGATGTGTTTAGTCGGCTTGCAGTTGATGTCCACCATCCTTTGCTGCCAGCTATAGGGCAAAATTATCAAACCTTGCTATTGGCCAGTATTTTTAACAGTGGCTTCTTTTTCTAAACTTGAAAATTTTAAATAAATATAAAAACTTTTACTATTAGTAATGTAAAGCATTTCTCAAAACATGCTAAGCACAACGAGGTTAATTTCAAAAATGAAGAAAAAAGCGTGGAATAAAGTAATTTTCTGAATATTATAAAATATCCACAATAATTCCATATAATATAATAAAATGCGAAATTTTATTTGAATGCGAAGAAGCATTTGAAACTACGAAGTTTCAAATGCTTTCTGACTTCAAAAACATTAACAAAAAAACAACATACAAATAAGCAGCCTTTCCTTTCCTATACCTTCATTTTTCTATAATTTAATAACTTTTGTTCATGAAAAAACTTTAGTCTGTCAAACCCCGTCCCTCAATTTCATTGCTACACGAGAAAAGTTAAAAGTCAAAGAAATGAACACATCGGCAAAAGCACTTATCATTGAAAAAATAAAGGTTTACAACAAATTTTAAATAAAAATTGTGATATTACGATCTTTGGTAACGGCTTGGTCAAATGCTCTTTTTCTTTTCTGGATTAACTCAGATAAAAGCCACACTATTTCAAATCCTGCCTATGTACGTGTTTCAAGATGTCACAAAATACGTCCTTCTTCAGTATTCATATTTATATTAAAATCTACGTCAAGACAGTCATTGTTAAGTTAATAATAAAAAATATATAAAAATACTTTAAATTATTATTACGTAAATACATTAGAAATGCCTGCTGGTGAAAATAAATAAGGAATAAGAAAAAGCTAATAAGAATAAAGAAATAATGTAACAAGCTTATTTTCAACTAATGCGGGCTAAAGAATACTTATTATGATTTTAATAAAATTATCAAACGCAGCGGTCGCCATAGCAACGCATGCGCACTGTTTACTATTATTCTTGAACACAGTTGAAAAATGTGATGACTTCCAAATAACATGCCATCAAACCCAAACCAATTACCATTTTGCCAATGGGCAAAAAGGTAAGAAAGAAAAGAAGACGTCTATAATGAAAAGCTTTTTATTTATTTACTTTTTGAAAAATATTAAAAAACTGAACTAAATTAACGGTTATCAAAATACTTACTTAATCTTTTAATAAATTAATGATTTTATATAAATGAGCAATAACTTAAGTTTTGCATAATTATACAACTTATAGTGAGAGAATGGAATACTAAACTTACATCTGTGAAAGTGTAAGCTTGTTCTGCTGTGCATTCTGCCCTGTCAGTGGGGTTACTGAGGGCAAAAACAATGGGCTGTTTACATGTATTCTGCATCATCCTGAGCACCTTCTCTGTGAATACTCCAGGTTGAGCGGAAGCACCTAATAAAGTATACAAACACCTTTTGACCTAATAATTTACATAGTAGAAGTTCAAACATGCAGCTTTATAGTTCAGCAATTAAAGATTTAATCAACTGTACAAGATTTTACAGTCCCACAGAGGACTGATTGTTAAGACACGGTTCCCAGCAGATCACCGGAGTCAAGCATCACTCAGTGGCGCGGGTGGGTGACCACTTGGATCAGTCTGCGTAGGGGCCTAGTTGCGGTATCGGTTCTCGTTAAACAGTTCTACCGTAAAGTGCTCGACTTCGAACGCATCGCGCTACCAAAGAAGAAGAGCCACCCCCTCTGCAGAGGTTCCAAATTGCAACTGCGTGTCTTCGGATCATCCTCCGAGAAGTTTCATTGAACGTCGCCAATAGCCCATTGTGCAACTCTAGAGCGACGTAAATATACTAATGCACTACCTACCTTTACTTTTTTTTCATTTGATAACCGTCGCTGTACAGCCGACTCAATTTTACGGTTTACGGCTACGAATATTCAACTTCGAACTTTGTAATTTTGAACCAACCCAGAAGACTCCTGGATTAGTATCTCCAGAGGTATGATTTGTTATGGGGGCGTGGAAAACTTCGAGACTCGACAGATTTAACGTGCATCAGACACCATCTGCCAAACAGAGAGTCTTCGGTCGGTGGGGATCGAACCCACGACCGCTTGGACATGTGTCCAGTGCCCTACCAACCAGGCTATCTCAGTCTTTATGGACTTTTATTCTCAAAAAAAAAAAGAGGAGTGAGTTGTAATTGGGGTGGGGGGAGGTTAGTTAGCAAAAGCGTAAATGCACAACGGAAGAAGAAAAAAATGATATTCACCAATAAGAACTGAGGGTTTGATGTGTTCTGTCATTTTTTCCAAATCTTTTGTTTCAGCATGGTCCTTTGCATACCATTTCTTATGGTCTTTCAGGCCAGACGGATCTCTGCTCTAAATAAATAAAGCATTTTATCATCAACTCATTCCCACTTCATTCAGATAACGTTTTCAAAAGATTTTCTCTACGTTGAAAAATGTGAATTTAACATTTTGAGAGGAAAAAAAGAAAGAAGTTTAGGAAACTTTTTTTCTCTTACGATGAAAGAAGCTTAAAATATTTCGGCTGAAAACCACTGTTTTTTCTTCCTCTTTAATTCCTACTATTTAATTCACACTCTCCCTATATATCTTATTCAAATTTTTAATCTCTCATAAAATTCTTTTTATTTATCCACTCAAATTCAAATATATTTTTTTTAAAACTTGTAATGAATGACACTTGATGTTAATGCAGTTTTTTTCAAATATTAATTCATTCATTAAATTTAATTCATTAATTTTAGTTTTATATAGAAGAAAAATGTTTAATTATTTCATAAAAAGTAACTGAAATAAAATTTTTCTTTGACCTAAGCAGGAATCAACTTTAAAAATAAAGATACGTTTTTATTACTTGTTTTTGTATCAAAAACAAGCGCTTTTTTTGGTATTTTTCTACGTTAAAAAGTATAATAATAACATCTTATGCGAAACAAATTTAGATCAGGAAACTTATTTTACTTTAAAAATATCTTGAAACAATTTTGTAAAAACCATTTTTTAATGAATATTTTTTTAATGAAATCAAAAAGTATGATATTTAACATTACTTGAATTTTTTGAAGTATATAGGTAAAAGCTACTTTTTATTACAATGATCAAAAACAAAAAAAACACCTTTTTGACTTTTTTATTTTAGAAGTATGATATCTAATAATATTCGGAAAAGAAAAAAAAACAATTGAGGTCAAGAAACTGTTTTTGAAATATAAGAAAATCTTTAAATATTTTATCTGGAAACAACTTTTTATTTCTTTTAATGACCAAAAACAAACAAAAACCTTCTTAATTTTCTTTTTATGTATATGATGAAAAAAAATTGAATCGTATTTGAAAAGAAAAATTGAGCTAGTAAAAAGTGTGATCTTCCTGAAAATAATTCTTGAAACTGAAAACGAAAAATTATCTCAATAAAATTTTTTAAATACTTTATGTATATATATTTCCAGCATTTTAATTAAATAATTCTTTCTGTAAACACCAAAATTGGCTCATGAATAAAAAAGGACATTACGAACGTAAGAGTCACTTTATCTAGTTACGTCATTTCGTTAAATTGAATAAAATCGACCCTTCATTCAGAAAAAAATTTATTAAAAAAAAACTACAGTCAGACCTCTATTTAACAAAGTCGCTAAATCCCGATAAAAAGTTCCTTACATGGAAAATTCGTTAAATAGAAAATCTCTATTTGAAATACTTAAACAACACAAAACAGATTTTAAATTCAGAAACACTTGACATAATTAAAATAAAATAGCAATTAATGCACTTTTATCTTATAAATTAATATCTACTATCGAACTGTTGCAAATGATTTAAACATTTCATTTGTTGATTTGTTTATCATTTCTGTCATGTTCTTCCTCGCAATTTATTGCCGTATTATTTTATTTTTCTCTCTGTCCAAAATATCCGATTTAGTCAACATTTTTGTGGTTGCATCTTCAAAATCAATAAAAAGAAAATCATTAATCAGTAGATCATCGTTCATTTCGTGGTTCTCTCTTAGCTGCACCGATATTTTTTTAAGTTCTTCTAAAAGAATGTCCTCCGCATTTTCCAAATTCTCCACGCTGACCAAGAATCCAGCTTTATCAAAACTGTTACGAATAGTACGATCTGTGACATCCTATTTCCATGTTTTAGACATTTCTGCAATGCTGTCTCGTAAATTGATTTTTGACATGGATTCCTGTATGAAATGCAAACAAAAAGGGATTTTATCGCTTTCTCTAAAAGTTTAGTGGCTGCGAAAATCAATTCAAAGTCATTTCCCCTAGAAAATGCATTAACAAGTTTGAAATGTTCCGAAAAATTTTGGGAAATAGTGAAAGTGAATCTCAAAGAAAAGTTCGTTAAATAGAAAATTCACTTCGCTACTTCGAAGTTAGTTAACGAAGAAATTTCCAAAACGTTCTTTGTTCCTCCAAAAAATGCGTGAAATAGAGAAAATCGCAAAACGGAAGTTCGCTCAATAGAAGTCTGATTGTATTTTAGTCCTTTTTCATCACTTACTTTTACACATTTTTTTATAAGAACTGTGTATCAAGACTTTTTTTTTATTTTGTTATATAGTGTGTAAGTAAAGAAACTGTATTCGAACCGTGACGACGAGCCCCCTGGAATCGAACATCCAAATTTTGGCATAGGCATCCTCTTTGGAGACCCCTTCTTCCTCCATTTCCATTACTAATAAATCTGCTATGCCTAAGGCTGCCTGTAAAAAAATGACACAAAATCCAGATTATTTTTAAACTTTTAGGAGGGGGATATTTTTTTCTTTTTAAAAAAAGTAAATTAAAAATTATATTTAATTCAATTCGTACAATATTTTATAACCATCGGTGTGAACACCCGACCCAATTTTTATGGATTTACGACTACTAATGCTTAACATCGTAGCGTTGTCATTTTGAACCCAATCCAGAAGACGAGGGAACTCCTGGATCAAGTAATCGGAGAAGTGTTGCCTTCGTGGAGGACTTTTTGATGGCATTAACACCGCATTTGCGTTACATAGAGAGGAAGACCACAAGAACCTCCCACGGCTAGTCTGACGACAAAGGGACTCTAACCCAGTGGTGCGCAAACTTTTTTCGACTGTGACCCTTTTTGTAGAGGGAAAATTTTTGGCGACCCCTAGACATAAATGTTCACAAATACGATGTATATATTTCGCGCATTTCTTTCGTTTCATCGAATAAAAACATCATCATATCTGACTCATATTAATTTTATTTATAATTTTAAGAAAATACTTTTTGTATAACACAAAAATCAGTAAATTGCCCCTTAATGAGATGTATGTGGCTGCAAGTTTCTAATTATCCCATCGATGTTTGGATGTATGTAGCTAATTGCAATTCGCATATCATCTTCAGGGTTTAAACGCGAGCGGTATTTAGTTTTTATTGAAACTAGTTTGCTAAATCCAGTTTCACATAAATATGTTGATGCAAATTGTATTAACACTCTGATGGCATTCTTGCATAAAACGGGATGTTGCTTTTCCACGGATAGCCAAAATTTTTGGCAAGGCTGAGTCTTAAATTCATTTCGAAGAGTATAATCACTAATTAGATCTATCAATTGCTCTTTCTCATTAATTTGAAGCGTTGAACTGCATATGTCAAAGGAAAATGGATCACGAATCCAACCAAGATCGTTTTCAGGAAAATCCTCGAATCTTCTCGAAAATTTTTTCTTTAACTTTTCAATGTGATTGGAAATGATGTTTTTAAATGTAAATATATCTATATTATTTTCCTTGATAAAATCGTTAAAGCAAGGGAACATGTCGGTGTTGTTTTTATTCAGTTCAGTTTGCCAGAGACTAAACTTATTCTTAAAAGTTTGAATTTTACTGGCTGTAGTTATGATAGTTGAATTTTCACTCTGCAAGCTCAAATTTAAGTCGTTAAGTTTTTCGAAAATATCAACTAAATAGCTCAGCTTCCCCAGTCAAACTTCATTGATATAATAACTTGCCAATCTATGTTTCTTTTCGATTTAGAACATGTACACTTCATTTCTCAAATCAAATATCTGTCGTAGTATTTTCCCACGTGAAAGCCATCTGACTTCGGTGTGTAACAGTAATTTCTCATACGTTGAGCCCATCTCATTGCAAAGTACTGAAAAGAGACGGCTGTAACTAACAGCGTCTCGTAATACGTTGTGCAACTCTTCATCCATATCTTTTGCAACAAGAGCTTGCCGATGAATCATACAGTGATTAAATACCATATGAGGCGCCACCTTCTGAATTAAGCCTCTGAGCCCTTTATTCGAACCTGTTAATGCTGCAGCACCATCAGTACAAACCGCAACACAGTTTGCCCAGGTAAGAGACTTTGCTTCAAAATATTCATTTATTACTTCGAATATTTTTTCTCCAGTTGTTTTTCCTTCCAAACTTTTGCAACATAAAAACGTTTCTGTTACATCTTCATTAAAAATAAACCTAACGTAAATAATTAGTTGTGACATTTTAGTAATATCGGTAGTCTCGTCCAGTTGTAAAGCAAATACAGATGAATTTTGTATGCGTTTTATGACTTCTGACTCGATATTTCGTGACATTTCGGAAATCCAATTGCAATTAAACAGTGAGTGACGGCGCTTCACTCTTTATATGTACACTGTATGGTATGCAGCATGCAGGGATAATGCATTTCATAAAAATTTGGCGACCCCAAAAAAACTTCTGGTGACCCCCACAGGGGTCGCGACCCCTAGTTTGCGCACCACTGCAACCCATGATCCGTCGACCACTGAGGATATTTCACGTCAGCACTGTGGTCGGTGCAATCCGGATGCGGATTCGTTTCGATCAGCCATCATCGCTGGGGATTCGAACCTTGTTCACCTCATTGGACGAACGCTCTTTACCCTGAGCTATCGCGGCTCAATTCGAACAATATGAACCCCCCTCCCTCCCTCAAAAAATACTGTTTGTCTACGGTAAGAACTCCCCCCGCCACAAAGTCTGAGGCCGCCTGCTACTATGGAAACAAGAATATAGCATTCTAGGGAGGGTAGGTTCTTTTCACTCTAGGGTTACAACAGTAGACCGAAGAAAATCTCGCCGACCCTTAACAAAAACCTGTCCTACGCAATGACCCCACACCCCTACTTGAAATAGTTATACCTCGTCACCATAGTCACCGTCATGGGTCCAGACGAATGGTTAAGGGAGTACTTACTTTAGACAAACTATAAAGAACTCTTCATCAACCGAAAGTAAACAAGGTATCCGGGAAGCGTCTTTCTAAAGCAGACATCGCCCACAGTATAGTTTGTGGATGTAAAGAACTCCCCTAATCATTCGTCAGGAGTAGTAGCGGTGGCTATGGTTACGAGGTTTAACTATTTCAAGTAGGGGTGTTGGGACATTACTGAAGTCAGATTTTGGAGGTTTTCGTGGCTTTCCTGTCCATGTAATGCAAATGCGGGTTAGTTCCATCAAAGAGTCCTCCACGAAGGCAAATTCTTTCAATCATTGATCTAGGAGTTCCATTGTCTTCTGTATTGGGTTCAAAATTACAGGGCTTCAGAGTTGAACATTAGGAGTCGTCAACCTCCAAAATTGGGTCTGCTGTTCAACGACGGATAAAAAAAGGTAATGTATAGTAATTAGAGTTTTTTTTATATTAAAGATCAGTTAACCTTTAAAAAAAATACATAACATATTAAGTTTCTCTATTGCGTATTTCTCTCAATGCAATTTCAGTTATTTTTATTTTTTAGCTTAAAATATTAGTTATTTCCTCTCTTTTATTGCCATAAATATTTTACAAAGCTCAATTATGTTTTATATCGTTTTTTTTCTTTTCTCTTTTTAGAAAATTAGATTGTTTAAATCGCTAGTAAAGTTAGATTAAAACTGTTAGTTTAAATCTTAAAGCTGACATCTAAAATTTACTTTACATTTTATTTTCTAAATTAATTTACTATAATCTTTCAAAGTGAATCCAAAATATATCTAATGTTATGATTGTTTTTATTGATTTATGTTTTCAATAAAATACAATTCATATTTATAAAATATAAAATTCGTTTTGGTTTGCTTAAAAAAATAGTGAATAAAATGATATTTTATTTGTAAACTCTTACTTCTCCTGCGCCGTAGAAGAGGAATGTGTGTTCAGACACTTTGGTGCCAGTCAATCGAACACTGCATAGAATTCCAGCCACGGCCACTGATGCTGTTCCTGGAATCATAAAACACACCAACCATTCAAAATTGAGAAATATTTAAGCGAAAAAGAACCAAAAAAAATTTTTTTTTCTAACTCTGGCAATCACGAATATGACAAACCAGTAAATCAAGTTTTTTGTTTAACTAAATTAGAGGAATTTTGATTAAGGAATTACTTAGGACTTTTGATTAAGTTATAATTTTCGCGATGTGTAAATAATATCGCCGTAAAACTAATATCATTATGTGTCTCGAAATTACGCGCAAACTAAAACTATTATGTGTATAGCAACTAATTAAATAAAACTATTTAAAAAGTAATCCAGTAAATTTTTTCACAAAAATTACAACAACAAAAAACTTAAACGTTTTGAAAATTATAATACACATTTTTGTTTATATCCTTTCTCCCATAAACTTGTCTTAAATATAGAAAAATTAGAGAGCGCGTTCAAACCTGATGTATTATATGAAAACAAATTTGTTCCGCTCATTACATTTTATAAAAATAATATGAGTTCCCTAGAAAATGCTTCCGCACTTTCTATAGAAAGGTTAGGTCTCTCATAACATATTTGTGAATGCTTTACGTGAATAATGTCACTCGTTTAAAAATGAAGTTCTTAAACTATGCAACATCCTGTAAAACCTTTGATTTTTAATACTTTTCATTCAATTTATATACATTATGATTTAATTTGATACTTAAATTGAAACCAATAAATTACAGAATTTTGAACATTAAAAGGAAGGTAAAAAAAATTTGTATTTTCATAATTCATTTCCTCTTTCAATTTCGTAGCCTTTTAGATTCATGAAACTTTAATAACATCATTCATTACAAAATATTTCTCAATAGAAAAAAAAAAGGAAAATCTTTTTTGGTTCATGAGTCTATAATTTTTTTCTCAAAACACATTCTGTAGAGATAATTTTAAGAGATTACCTTGAATGTCGTCATTGAAAGTGCAATAATGATCGTTGTATTTTTCCAATAATCGAAAAGCATTTTGATTACCAAAATCTTCGAATTGAATTAAACAAGTCTGGCCATACCTGCAAAAACCCAAATGAATTATGTAACAGATTTTGATAGAGTTCTTTTTTAATATTTTATAAGTATTTTATTTTAATAATTTTTTTTCTTCTCTTTTTATTAATCTTTATTATATTTTTTCCAAGTTTTCTCTATTTCTTTTTATTTAAAATATATATATATAGATATATATGTATGTAAAAAGTAGGAAAACAAAATAATTAAAAGATATTCTAGTCATCAGCTCACACGACTACATCCGCAAAAAAGAGTGCTTTCTCACTCCTTTTTGTGGATCTAATAGTGTCAGAGAATTATATTAAAACTTCAGATGTGCGATTTCTCATACATATTAATAAAGGTTTAAGAGACCGGCAGTAAATTACGAAAGAAAATTAATGTTTTTGAACACTTTATGCCATAAAAATACAGCTTGTGACTCATGCTAATTACGTTGATTATCATATAAAATAACTATACAAAATTACGTATTTTGTGTAGTTATCTTATATGATAATCACGTAATTACGTATATTTGCATAATTATTTAAAATCATGCAAATATGGATATTTTTATAAACTAATTTTTTTGATTTACGTTCTTACTATAGCTGCAGATATATTCAATAAAATTTAACGAAAACTTTTTAGAGTAATTTTGAATTAATCATAAAAATATAATTTTAAAATCTGAAAAACACTCTCAAAAATTACTCAAGATATTAGCATTTAAAATAAACCTTTCATATTGTGCATGAGCGAAAAACATTTGTTTATTTATTTATTTTTTTTCATAATCTTGTCATTTTTTTCTTCTTCATAATCGTTTAGAATTATTTTTGATAACTTATGAATATTTTGCAAATGTAAGAAGTTTTCAGTTTCCACAAATTCATTTTGTATCACGAAACAAAAATTCATAAAATGATTTTAGAATTTATGAATTCCATGTTATGACAAAATTTAAAAAAAAGATTTTTTCTTTGCCGTGTCGATTGTTATTGAATTGTTATAGAAAATTGCTAGAAACTTTTTAAATTTTCACGATATTCAAATTCGTCTTTTTTTTTTCATAAGTTATCAAATATGGATCAAAACAAAATTAGAAAGTTATTTTCAATTGTTTTCAACGCATGCTTAGTACAAAAATACTACTTTAAATACTCATATCTAGCACAGTTTTCAACGATTTTTTTTTCAAATTTTAAATTTATATTTTCATAATTAACTCAAAATTACTCAAAAATTTTTATTTTATTTTATTGAATATTTCTACAGTTATAGTAAGAAAACGTTTATTAGCGAAAATTAGCTTTTTTAATGAAAATGTTCATATTTCCATGAATATTTAAGTTAGGTTTACGAAATTGAGTGTAGTTATTTAATATGACAATCAACGTATTTGATATGAGTTACAAGCTCATCGTCGACATTTTGAGCTCCAAAAACACCAATTGCCGATCCCTCCAACCTTTAAAATTTATTGACATGCATGAGAAATTGCATGACCCGAACACTTATGAAGTATTTCTTGAGAAAAAAGAAGTATTTCCATTATTTCGTCCAACCCCTATATTTCAAGTAAACTTTTCCTCGGCGAAAAACATTGTCCGAACTGATCTTTAAAGCATTCAGATCACGTTTAATCGCTTTAGAGAAATCAATTCATTCAAAAACATTGTTTAAAATTTCGACGAACAATTAAAGAAAACTGAACTAACTTTTCGAAATAACTTTTCAATTTTAAACTTGAATAAAAAAAAATTATGTTTTCATGATGAATTTTCAAATACACTAATTTAATTAAGATTTGGAATTTTAAAGCTTACTACATATAATATTTCTTTAAGAAAAGACTTTTACTTATTTCATGACAAATCAATTAATGAAATAAGAATGCAGTCTACCCGCAACATCACTTGCTTATCTAGAAGGAAATTCAAAATCACTTCCCATTTCCCTCCTAAAAGGGAAGAAAAAAAGCGCAGACTTATTTATTCATTTGATATAGATAATGATTTACTTATCTGATCTTAAGAGAAAGGAAGCCTCCAAGTATCATTTAGGAGGACATAATGAACTTTTTTTTTTTAACGAAAATAAAGTATCTTAGTGTAGTGTGTCTACTACTACAAAAATACAATTCCAATTCTTTAGTATACAAGACATGTTAATTCGATTTTATGTCAGGGTACATTAGGGTTGACATTGTAGATGTGAGTCTCCCCACATTGGTGACCCAGACGTGACGTGAACACGCCTACTTTGACAGAAACTCTCACTTCGATGGATGATCCACATTAAACAGTTGACTTTCTATATGTGACTGCGACATTATCCACGCGCTGTTGCTACTCAGTCTCGATCACACACAACATCGGCTCGACTGCTAATGGCAACAAAAAAGTGACCACGACCGTCAACTTAATATAGCTTTCACGATCAGCACTGAAAGTACGGTGATCTTAATACAGTTTTCCTGGCTTCTCGCTAAACAACCATGAATCAACTAGTGGTATCCGACTATCGAATTCTATCACAGATAAAATTCTGGGGGGGGGGGGAGTACTGTAGCGCGTCTTTCACAATTCCAATTCACTAGTGTATAAGACAAGTGAACTCGATTGTATGAACGGGTACGTTTTCATAGATGAAGGTTGACATTGGCGATAATTTCTCTCCCCACAACTTTACTTGTTTGCCTATAAGAAAATTCAAAATGAAATTCCCAAATCCCATCCCATACCTGCCAACTTTCACTCTTTCCGAGAATGGATTTTCAGAGTGATTGTAAAACAATAAACGAAAAACAATCTGACTCAAAAATATATTTATATTTTGATCACGTTGAAATTCGCTTGCCCAAAGATTATTATGCTTTCATATATTTATTGTAATTATTTATATGTAGTGGTGGTCAAACTCATTTATAATTATCATTATAATTCAAAAAGTTAATTGGAATAACCCGAGTATTGCTACCACTTCGAAAATGAAAATAAAATCTTCCGGAAAATCCGGAAGAGTTGGCAGATATGCCATCCCCATTTCCCCCCAAAAGGGAAGCACACAGAGCAGACTTATTTGTTCATCTGAATTAGATGATGATTTACTCATCTGATCTTGTTTTCAGGTATCATTTATGAGGACATAATGAAGCCTTTTTTTTTTTAAGAAAAGAAAATATCATTGGTATTAATTTTTCCAAAGAAAAAGTCTAACACAGCGGGTTTTCAGAAAATCTGAGATTCTCAGTCTGTTCCGACCCTAATATTCACGTGAACTTTAATTAAGGCCTGTATCTATATTATATAAAATGCTAATACGTATGTATGTATGTATGTATGCATCAATAAAACCGATGATATTTCTTTTCTCGCGCTGGCAACAGTTTTCATTTTTAATTGATTGGATTCGGCGCGCAAGAGCACGTAGTGAGCAACCAGATAACAATAACCAGAGTGAGCATTATCAGGTTGTTCAATTCAGATTCATGCACTAAAAACATGACAATATTTAATTTAAACTCAATTAGGAATTTATTAATTAATTGAAGTGAGAATGCTTTAAAAGGCCGCTGTTGAATTGATATTTTTCTACTGGGAGCTACCTAAACGTTTAAGTGTTTGTATTGAATGCATTGAATTTTTTTTATATTTCGCGTTTATTTATGCATTGAATTGTCACACTTTAAAATGCAGAATATTAGTGAAGCAATATTTGATAATTTATTTTGCTAATATGTTTCTTATTTAGCTAATGTTTTGATTTTTTCACCATGTACAATCTTAATAGCTAATATACTTTTTTAAAAGCCAATAAGAACATTGGTAGAATTCTTCTACATAAGTACAATACTATGTCTTTGATGATAAAATACTATGTCTTTGATGTTAATATATTATGTCTTTGTGCTAGAACATAGTGTTCATTGGCGAGCGAGCGCAGTGATCCATGCTTCACGGCGTGAACCACATAGGATTGCGTAGCAATTCTCGGGGGTTGGCGAGCGTTAGCGAGCAGGGGGCGGAGCCTCCTAGTTATTATAAAAACCATTATGCTTAACTTCCCGCGTTACCTTTCTCGAATAAGTTTCATAAAAGACAACAAGTCTGTTTGCTGGTGTCCTTCCACAATCTGACGCGGAATAACCCACAGTTTAACCTCCACTGAAGTGTGAGCTAGCTTGGTTCAACATCGTAACACATAATACGTCCAACTGTATGAAAAAAAAGCGAAACATACCTTTTGACAACAGCTTTCATGAATTCATCTATCAACGCATCATATCTCTCTCCCTGGATTCTCTTTTGTTTCAGCCCAATATACAATGGATCTTTAAGAAGTTTCTGCAAATAACAGAGAGAATAATACTCCCTTCGTCATAAGAACATTTGAATTAACTCAAATCATAAATACGAATAGATGGACGACTTTCCACACTTGTGATGTAGAAGTTAACCGGCTTTTATTTATTTATTTACTTTTTTTATAACTGTCGTTGAACAGCCGACTCAATTTTCGGGTTTACGACTAACAATGTTCAACTCCGCAGCCTTGTCATTTTGAACCCAATCTAGAAGACAAGTGAACTCCTGGACCAAGCATGTTTATGGCTTAAAATTCTAAGCAAATTTTAACAAAAAATTGGTAATCGGTTGAATTTAAAGAGTAAAGCCGCATATTTCAAATTTGATTTTTTAGGAACTATTCGACCCATTTCGCTACAATTTTATATTTTGCCATTTAAAATTACATTCTTTAAGCGATGTAAAAATGTGTATACCTTGAAATTCAAAACTTTTTCGACTATCATTGAATAAAATAATAAATAATTATAATTTTTTCTTGCTTGCTTGCTTGGAATTGTCTTTGAATAAACGAATTTTATAATTGAATGTAACAATTTTTCAATTCGCTTAAAACTTTCTCGAGACATAACGAAACACGCAAAAAAAAGTAAATGAAACATTTAGGCGTCCAAATTTTGGAGCGTTCTCCCGACCAAATTACTGAGATCCTATTTCCAGATTGCAGCTTTTCCAGATTACCCCTAGGGGAGAGTGGGGTCAATTGTAACAGGTTACGATTGTAACAGAGCAAAAATTTCGAGTGTCGGTTTCTAGATTTGGTTTCTAGGTGGCGCACAAGGTGTATTTAATAAATCTACATGTACACCCCTGCTGGCAACCATTTTTATGTACTTTTGAAAGTGTTACATCACAAAAGATATTTTCAGGCTATGTAAGTACTTTTTTTGGTATTAGAATATTATATTGTAACAAAGTAATTTTGTTTAAACAAATACAAGTTTTTAACCGAATATGTAATGGACACCTTAATTAACATTTCAATAAAAAAAATTAGTTTAGTTAATTAACTAGCATTTTTTTTAACAAATGAAGCTGAAATGGCGTCTTGGGGACATTTGTAACAATAAGTAAAGGGACGATTGTAACAGCTGAAAATAAATAATCTTATGTTTACAAACCATTACTTAACTCCTTAAGAACCACCAATAGTTTCCTATATCATTTATATTATGCTGCGTGTGCATTATTTTATTTGTCACCTTTCACAGCATAAATTAAAATTTTTAACCCCTAAAAGTCAAAAGTTTAACCCTTTAAGTATCTGCTCATTATTATTTTTACTCCTAAAATATAACTACTATTTTGATCAATAAAAAAATGTATCACAACTATGATAATATGTATAATTAACTATGTTTTAGTTGAATTTATGAGCTGTTACAATTGACCCCGTAAGTGGGGACAGTTGTAACAAGTACACGACTGTCAAAAATTGTTAAAAACTAATATAATAACATTTAAAATAAGGTATTTATTTTTTTTTCTAGTAGAGGATAGTCTACTTTACTTGTCTGTCAATTAATACTAATAATATATAGGATTTTTTGTTAGTTAAAAATAGTTAAGTAAAAAATGTTACAATTGACCCCACTATCCCCTACACTTTGAGGGGAAAAATTCAGACCCATTGATAAATTTGCATTTTTCCCCCCAAAGAAAGTGGGTTTGTGAATCTGATTTCGTAACTTAAAATATTGTCTACACAAATTAAGTAGCATATTTATTTCATAAACGTCGATGAAGAGCCGACCCAATTTTTGGGTTTACGACTACAAATGTTCAACTCCGTAACCTTGTGATTTTGAACCCAATCCAAAAGATAAGTGAACTCCCTCCTGGGTTAAGTAGTGGGAGAAATTTGCCTTCATTGAGGACTTTTGATTGAACTTACCCGCATTACATGGAGAGGAAATTCACGAAAACCTCCCGAGGTTAGCATGACGGCAAGGGGACTCTAACCCCTGATCCGTCTACCACTGAGGATATTTCACGTCAGCACTGAATGCGGAATTCGTATCGACTAGGATTCGAACCCTGTTCGCCTCATTGGAAGTCGAACGCTCTATCCTCTGAGCCATCGCTGCTCTCCGACGATAATATTTATAATTTTCTTCCATTTGCGATCCACCATGTGAGAAAATACATCTGGCATTTTTTTTCTTTACTTAGAAATTTAGATTGAGGAATAATTAGTAATTTTCAACAGCATTATTTCAATAATTAACTTTTTTTTTCGATCTAAAGAATAATTTTTTTTAAAGATTCTTTTAGTTATCCTTTCTTTTTCGTAGATAAATTTTATTAAATTAACATTGTTAAATTTTTGTTTCATTTATATCCGTAACAAGTACATAAATGGCAAAATAAATAATACAGAAATAATTAATTGCTAACATCTAAATTAGATCATGTTCAATTGAAAGAGTTTAACATCGAGTGACAGAAATTTTCCTTTTATTTCAATGCTTATTTACATACATTGTTTTTAAATAAATGATACTTAAAAGAAGGGTATTTCGACCCCACTTTTTACTTTTTTTTAGACAATTAGATAGGAATGATCATTGAAGTACTTGCAATGATTAAAATAGAGATGTGTATCATAAAGCTTGAAGGAATTATTTGGTAAATTTTATATTTATTATTTATTGTTGAATTTTCCTTTTCAAATATTTATCAACAATTGAAATTAGAAGAAAGGCAGAAAATCATTGTTTGATATTCGTCTCACAATAATGTAATAGATTTTATATTGTTGCTTTATTTTTAACTAAAAATTACTGAAAAAAAAGGTGAATTTTGACACCACTTTTTACTTTTTAATAAATTATTTATGCTGTTAATACTGAAATTTCAGAAAAAAAATAATTAAATCATTAAAGTATAAATAAGTATGTAATGAAGGTGAATAAATCCTTATTATCAAATAAAATTAGAAAATGTCATTTAAATATTGTTAGTTATGAATATAATGTAATTGATGAATTTTGTTTAATAATAAAAATCTGTTTAAAAAAAGCACTATTTGTGAAAAAAAAGTAATCGTCATCATCAATGGCTCGACAACCCAGGGTGGGCCTTGGCCTTCTCAAGAAGTTTTTTTTTCAGGCTAACCATTTTCCTGCTATTGTTTTCCAGTTTTTAAGACCAAAAGGTCTTTTTCTAGGCCATCTATCCATCTCGAAATCGGCCTGCCTCTTTTTCGTGTTCCAACTGGTCTGGCATTGCAAACTCTTTTTGTGGTACGTTCTTCGTCCATTCTGATAACGTGGCCTGCCCATTTTATTCTTAAGTCAATAATGTCAGGTTCATTATGTGAGTGATAAAGCTCTAGATTTGATCTTCTAAGCCACACACGATTTTTTTTTTTTAATTCTTTCAAAAATACTTCCCAAGACCTGTCTCTCAAAAGTTGCAGTTAAAAAAGGAAAAAATATGATATCATTTTTAATTCGAAAATAAATGAATGTGTGACAAAAAACGTGTATTTAAAAAAGTTACTAGATTTTTTTTAATATGTTCAATAATTAACAAAATTATTTTCGATTAGATTGTTCAAAAACTCAAGAGAATAATAATAAAATACCTCATTGTTGGTGCCAACGTCAAGTGTCACAGGAAGGAGAGAGGAAGGTGGTATGCCTGCCAGGGCAGTGTATAGGGACATCTTGCCCACTGGAATGCCCATGCCATTGGCTCCCAAGTCGCCAAGTCCCAATATCCGCTCGCCATCTGTTACCACAATAGCCTAAATACAAAACATACGTTAATTTAGCAGAACAAGAAACATTTTAACGAGTTTACTGACAACCTTAACTGTTCAACTCCGTAATCTTGTAACTTTGAACCCAATCCAGTCCCATCAAAACATTTTGATGGTTTATGTTGGCTTCAGTGCGATGGATGATGGTCCAACATCATTTGATGGTCACCATCATCCAACATTTTTCAAGGTTTTTGATATGCTAACCAACTACCATCATTCCACGATGCCTCTTTAACCCTATGATGGTTAACCATCAAGAGAAGTTTGATTCTCATGCACCAACAATCCGTGATGGTTTAATGGGAATTCTTGTCGGTTCTCAGGAATATACCAACAGAACAATTTAGATCTTTTTATGTTGGACCATCATAAATCAGTCCGAACTCTGACATTGGGATGATGGTTGTTCATGTGCGTTCCGACATTTGATTTCCAAGATACAGTGCACTCCCGATTATCCGGGTTAATCACCGGGACAGGTTGCACGGACTATCGAAAAACACGGATAATCCGAAAATTCCTTTTATTAAAGAAAAATTCAATATCAGTATAAAAAATATAAAAATTACTGACATTTGCATGCATAACATCAAACTAGGAATTTTCCTTATTAAAAAATGTGTAATGCGTCTTCGCCATATATCGATGCACATATTTTACGAACCGCAGTAATGTCACCGTAATCAAATCCTCCCATATAATCTAATAAAGTTTCAACAGAGCAGCATAATGAGAAACTGTATTTCATTCATTTACTACATCTTCTGCATCTACTATCATCACTATTGCATTTTTACTATCATCACTATTTGATTTAACAACATAACGATGTCTTCATCAGTCAAATACTGGAAGCCCAGGCTTATATGCATCACTCTGAAACCCATCTTCTAAATGTTCTTCATCAAGAATTTCGAAACCTTAGACTTCTTTTGCTTGTTTGAGAATACTGTTATCATATTTTTCTTGAACATCTGAGGAGGATTGTTCATCAAGCGGTATCATCTTTCTTCACGATCGTGATAACGTAGACGATTTTACCTTTGACCATTCTGCTGATGTTCCATATACTGCAATCCAATAACGAATATTACTACCAAAAATTTGGTAGTGCTATAACTTCATGAATCAAATTTTTTTAATCTTGAAAATGTTTCTCTTTATATTTTTTGTGTGACTCCGGAATGAGCACGGATAATCCGCAAACCGGATAATCCGCGCACGGATAATCGAGAGTATACTGTACTATGATGGAAATTTGTGATCGTTCAACATGAACAAACCATCAAAACAAGTTCTTATGTTGAAGCATCATAAATCATTCCTATAGTGGGGTGATGGTTACTATAATGGTTCACGAGGAACTATTAAGATTATATTGGGTCCATCAAAATTTTGGACTTGGATATGCCTTGTTTCCGTGTTTGAACTCTGAGGAAGGATTATAGAGTATGAGTTGTTCAGGTCGAAATAAGTTTTGATAAATATAAGAGAGTAAAGTGACCTTGACATGTTCCTCCGGCCAATTGCCAAGTATATCATAGATACTTCCAGCGTCATTTATGGTCAGAAATACACCCCTAAAAGAAACAATAAGCAATTAAGAGAACTGTAAAGCTTACTTAATACACAAAATGAATGCAGAAGAAATTATTATAATCAGCCCTTTGGGGCCAAATTATTGAAATTTGAAAGGCAGGTACAGTGAGCAAAATAAACAAGTAATATGAATAAATAAAATTTTAAGTCAATTCCTATACTTAGATCAACAAATAAAAAATTTATTTTAGTTACTTTTTATTAAATAATTAACATTTTTTCTCCCACATATAAAACTAAAATGAATGAATTAAATTAAGTCAAACTGAAAAAACTGTAATATTTGAATAAAGTGTAATATTTGAATCATCTACTGCAAGTTTTAAAAAATATATATTTGAACTTTGAGTGGATGAATAAAAAAATATTTTATTTAACGATTGAAAATGTGAACAAGATAGAGGGAGAGGGTGAAGTAATTTCAGAGGGCTTGATTTTTGGTTTTGTTTGTTCTGAAAAGGAGAGTTCCACTGAAATAACACAGAATGCCATTCTTTACTGCACTCTCAATTGGTTAAGCGATGCATCTCCGCAACAGCCCGTTGTGGGTCAGGGAAATCGTGAAGCTCTAACGGTGGAGGTGACCAACAACAGTGACAATGTGGACATCACTTCCCAGACTAGCTGGTACCTGTCATTCTGAAGCAACTGCGGTAATTGTACCATCGCGCCAATGATCACAGATCAGTGCAAATAATAAATATTTTTATCCTCTTTATAATGTGAATAAGCGTGTCAAGGTCACGTGATTCCCCCTACTCTTCTCGTCTCGTTACCATGGTATCTGCAAATCTTCCTTTTCTCCCTCATATATATTCCAACTTCTTTTTAAATTGCACTATCGTGGGGGAAAAAAAAGCAAGATTTGTCAACGGGTGTAGGTAGGTATAGGTACTTTATTTACGTCGCACTATGGACAATTGGCGACAGTCTGGGAAACATCCCTAAAGATGATCCCAAGACATACCATCGCAAATTTTGATCCTCTGCAGAGGGGATGGCTCCTCCTCTTTGGTCGCACGTGAAGCCGAGCACTTTATGGTAGAACGGTTGAACGAGGACCGATACCGTGCACCTTCGGTTCCTTCGCAGGCTGATCAAAGTGGTCACTCACCCGCTTTCTGACCGCAGACAGTGATGCTTGATCTCGGTGTTTTACCGGGAACCGTATCCATTCAACGCCTCCTAGAAGTCTGAAGGCCTCAGTACGGATCAATTTAGTAGTCCGGTGTGACGAAGTTAACTGCGCAGTAGATGAAAAATAAGAAATATGTCATTACGTTCGGGGTACTAAGCTGCGCAGTGGTTGGAAATACGAAATATGTTGTTGGGATTACTAAAGGATATTTATGGTAACCCGTGCCATAGCCTGCTCTATTCTAGGAGGTCCATTGCGGGACAGATTTGTGGACAGAGAAGTAGAAAACCTGTTTACAAACAGAACAGCATTCGAGATCGTTGAAGAAATGTTCACGTAGACCAATTTAAGAAAATCCTCATTATTGCATACAATAGTTCAAATCAATGCCATTAACGACACTGATGGTCAAATTATAAGATTCTGGTGTATAATTTAACCAATTTATGCACAAACGTAAACAAGTGCAAAGTATCACCTGATAACTAAAATTGAAGTTTAGAGTGCATCGACTGTATATCGTTGCACATGAGGCAGAAGATACGAATAAACCATAACAACAATTAGAACTATATAATTAGTCTTTTTAATAATTAGTTGTATAATGGCAATTTTAACTGCTCTATTAAAGTCAGAATAGTAATGTCATAAATATACTTATGAGAAATTAAATCATTGCTTTAATGCCACGTTTGGCTTTAACCATGACTCAAAACACAATTTTCGCCTTTACCCATTAATTGAAAGTTTGGACACAAAACGTGCTACCAAATACAGTCGAACTTCTATTTAACCAACTTCCATTTTGAGAACTTATCTATTTTGCGATTTTTTTTCAAGAACATTTCGGAAATTTCTTCTTAATTCTTCATAACTTCCAAATAGCGAAATGAATTTTCTATTTAACGTATTATTTTTCTTTGAGATCCACTTTCCCTAATTTCCCAAAATGTTATAGAACATTTCAAACTTGTTAAAATTAAAATATTACGGAACATTTAAAATAGTAAAGTAAATGTTATAATTGCAGAACATTAATGTAAGTATTATAATTATAGAAAATATTATAGAACATTTTATGGGGAAAATGACCTTGAATTGATTTTCGAAGCCACTTAACTTTTAGAAAAAGCAGTAAAATCCTTTCCCCTTTTTCTTTACATTTCAAACGAAAAACTCAGACAAAATGAACGGATTTTATCTCTAGTAATTAAAGTTAAGAATGCAGTAATATGTGTTTAAAATTAGTTTCATAATAAATGCAGCTATAATTTTATACATAAATTCATCTTCTTTTTTTTTTTAGTTGAAAATGCATGTAGCATGATAGTGTAACACTGATTAATGTTTTGGTCTATTCTTGCTTTCCATGCAGATTTCTTTCATGGTTAAGA
Source organism: Parasteatoda tepidariorum (assembly GCF_982258835.1). Taxonomy (NCBI): domain Eukaryota; kingdom Metazoa; phylum Arthropoda; class Arachnida; order Araneae; family Theridiidae; genus Parasteatoda; species Parasteatoda tepidariorum. The sequence continues at coordinate 3,193,082 of NC_141757.1, read as the reverse complement.
TTCATAAAATGAATAATAGATACTAGTTTACAAGATAAAGGTGCACCATTGCTGTTTTAATTATGTCTAGCTTTTATGAATTTAAGACCTGTTTCGTGTTGTTTAAGTATTTCAAAAGGTGATTTTCTACTTAACGAATCTTCCACATAACGAACTTATTATCGGGATTTAGCGGCTCCGTTAAATAGAATTTCGACAGTATGTTAAGTTCCAGAGCTATGAAAAAACAAACGATATTATTAAACTGGCGAAACGAAATAAATGGAGGAAATACCACATTGTTGAAGATAAAGAAATGAATTAAACTAAGGATTAAATATAACTCACCTAGGATGTTGGAATATTTTGCTGTATTCTATGCATGCCTGGCCCACAACAGGTGTGTAGACATAAGGCATAAGCTCTTCTGTGTGCTCGCACAAGACACGATAGAATAATCTCTCATTCGTATCCTGCAAACGATAATTTATTCATCATTAGTTCTTAGACATTTTCTGTCCTTAAGTGATGGTGTGGCATTCTATTTTGTAAAAAATAGAATTTTGTTTGTATGTTAAATTTCACAGAATTTTGTATGTTAAATTTTTCAGAGAAATTTTGTTTTTTTTAACGAAGAAAAGGATTTTAAACCCACATAAAGTTTTTACAAAAATTGTCCGCAAAAAATGACAAATAATATATTTTAGTTCTCAGGCCACAAAAAAAAAAGGCTTCGCAGGCCGCCGGTTGGTAAACATTGTTATATATATTTTTCTTTTTAGCGAATTTTCGTTAATTGTAAGAGTTAACTTTATTAAACAAAGAGTTAACTTACCTGTAAATGCCTCAGGAAAAGATATCGGCTAAGATCATCACCATATCTATGGAGATTGTCCAGAACTGCCTCCGTCTGTAGATGGACTGTTCTCACTGCGGCCGGGAGCAGCCCCCTCAGAGCCAGAGCCGCCCTTTCTTCTTCTTTGTATGCCAGACCCTGTACCAAAGAGATATCTATTTAAAATGTTAAACGAATTTTAATGATTAAAAATGTAACAAGATAAGTGTTCCAATTATAAAGAAAGCATTTGAAAGCCAACTGAAGCAACCTCAACCACATCTTAAATACAGTGTAAGAAATTAAGAGAATTTCCAGACTTGATCGATTATCTCTAGAACTACTGGACCGATTTTAATGAAATGTGATATGAACATACATTGATAAAATACAAAATAAATAACCATTCAACATGTATAATACACACGAATGACCGTGCGTAACTCTCCTTGTGAAACGGGCTGAGACGTATGTGGGTGGCAGAAGTCAAATTCTTGGTCATAAATGGCGAAAAAAAGGAGATGCGCACCTCTCTGCCTTAAAATAGGCTTATTAATATCAGCATGTAGCATAAGACAACAACAACAAGTGGAACAAAATTTCTCATTAAAAATTTCGCCCTCAGCAATCCTCTTATGTTTCAATAATTTATTACTCATGATGGGATGATATTATACTGTAAAAAAAGTACTTTTGTCATTTAAGTTTAAAAAATTACATATATTAATTCATTTAGCCCACGCGTCTAAATAATGTTTTTCCCCATGAAAAACTTCTTAAACTGGCTTTAATTGCATTGCCACTTAGATAAAAAAAAAATCGCATGTAAATGTCTCTACAGATTGACTAACTATAGTCATTTTTGCAATTTAAGATGCAAAAAAAAAAATTTTTTTTTGATGGCGAAATACTTTTGAATGCAGTCTACTGGTACACTAAACGTTTCCGCTCCGAAATCTCAAGTTAAGAAAATTTGATAGTCTTTAAGATGACATTTTCAAGGTTTTCTATACAAATTCCAAGGTCATGATAGAGCCTTACTATTTTTATTTTATAAGCAGGATTAGCAGTATGAAATGTGCAGATAAAATACATTTCCTCAGAACTGGTTGTCGTTAATTTTGCATTAGGGCCATTCAAATATTACACGTTACGTTAACACTAAACATATCTATTTCTACCATAGCCGGTGAAATGTCCGGTCTTTATGCTTCTTGTCTGAATGTATGAAATATGGATTTTAAGAAAAAATAAACTGAAAAAACTCAATTATAATTAAACAAAATTGCATATTTTATGTATTACAAATACAATTTTTATGTCTCACAAACACAAAGAATAAGAATTTTTAATTCATTGCCCAACGCATTTTTTACTTATACAGGTATGTTTCCATTGTACATTTTCCGCAAACATATTTCTTCTAATTATTATTATTTCTATAATTCTTATAATTATTCTCATAATTAATATTATTTCTTCTAAGAACTTGTGCTGTCTTGATTGTTTCGAAGATGTTTCTGAGTAAAGACTAAACAGTTAGTTAGAAAGGAAGTAAAGCTATCCAAATAAAATATAAGCTCTAAAACATTTAGTTTTTGTTCCCTTTTCTGACACAAAAATGCCAATCAAAAGTTTTTAGGTACTTCCTTGAAATTTGAATTCACAGTGATTCTGATTGAACTAACATACGCAACAGTCTTTGCAGAAATGTGCAACTGATCGAATGCAATACGTTGAACACGCATTACATCCTAATTTCTGGTCCGTTAACCTTATAAAGCAATATACTGTTCTCCCGGTCAAATGACTGGTTGTGGTAGGAATAGGTATACGACAAGTATTATTTGAAGCAAACAAAATACAAACAAAAAAAAATATTAATAATAATGATAGAATATTAACTGTATATAATTGTAAGAAAAAGTCTTCCTGAAGTCAAATGTGCAAAAATGATAAGATGATAAGCGCATTTTCGATGCAAAAGTTCTTAAATAACGTTCTTAATAAGTTAAACACGTTATCTTTGAAACCCTACATCCTTACCTCCTAGTTTTTGCTTTAATTTTGATCACTTCTCCAAACTAATTTTTCAAAAAAAAAAAAAATTTAAAAAAAAATTATGCATTCTACAGTATTATCGTTATAAATTGCAAAAAAAAATTGTGTTTCAATTAATTGTATAAAATTTTGAATAGAATATTCTTTCAAATCTTTCGTGCTTTTCTTCAATAGTTCAGACTCTCGACTTCAGAAACTCCTAGTAAAAAATTTTTTCCAACTATTTTTTTCTTCTTAACTTATATTTAAAATTTAAAGTTCTTTTTCCGAGTGCAATCTTTTCTCCAAATATTTTTGTAAATGTTTTTGTTTTTAAATTTGAAAGAAATAAGTAATATAAAAAAAAAATTAGATCTGTTTCCGATCGTTTTGTTATTTAAATAAATAAACAAGTAATATAAAAAAGAAGCTTTAAAGTCAATTCCTACTTAGGTCAACAAAGAACATTTTTTTATTTTAGTTACTTTTTATTAAATAATTACAATTTTTTCTCCCATATAAAACTAAAATTAATTCATTAAGTTTAATTTATGAACTAATATTTGAAAAAACTGTATTAACATCGAGTGTCATCGAAAACAAGTTTAAAAAATTGTATTTCAATTGTGAGTGGATGAATTAAAAAGTATTTTATGAACGATTAAACATTTGAACAAGATATTGAGAGAGCGTGTAGGAATTGGAAGAAAAAAATGATTTTAATGTCTTACGCAAGCATTGCTTACACGCCCATCTCCCTAGTCAGCAAAAATAAGCAAATTGCAAAACCCATCATCCTCAAGTAATATTTGGACGGTCCCTTACATTTAAATCACTGTCATTAAGAATTAAAAAAAAAACATTGTATGATGAGTCTGACAAAAAACTAAAATGCAATTCATCTCTGCATGATGAGATTAAATGAAGGAAGAAGGAAGTGATTCTAAAAATGGAAAGGAAAAGAAGGAAAGTTTTGTTTGTTTACGGTTGAAGAGTCTTATGAGACTTTCCCCAATTCAATCAGCTGCTTCTTCACATCGGCACACCTCCTCCCAAATGTGCGCGTCTACACCTAATACTCTGGCACGGGTAAGAAAAAATGAAGGTAAACTTATTAGAGGTAGTGACACTATAGTGGTGAGTCACTAATATTCCTCTAGATTTTTAATGATGCAAGTCACAACAAGTGACTATTGGTTTTATGATGCAACACCTTAGCTGAAAACCGTGATTTTTCAGAATACTTTCAAAACATTAATTAAAGCCGTATTCTTTTTCAAAAGCAACTATTAGTTCATAATATATTGTTCAAATGTTCAATCGTTATAAATAAAATACTTTTTATTCATCCACTTAAGTTCAAATACATTTTTTTTTTTAAACTTGTAGTGGATGACACTTGATGTTAAGACAGTTTTTTTTTTCAAATATGAATTCATTCATTAAATTGAATTCATTCATTTTAGTTTTATATGGGAATTTTTTTTTTAATTATTTAAAAAAAAAGTAACTAAAATAAAAAATTTCCTTGTCGACCTAAGTAGGAATTGACTCTACATTTTCTTTTTTTATACTATTTGTTTTTTTCAATTCTTAGCAGAATATAATAATCACACATAATAACTAAACATTGCAATTTGATGCCATAGATTCAAACAAAATTTAATTGTTTCTCACACTGAAACTATATTTCTTTTAAAGAGTCTCAGAGGTGGAGAGTTTTAACCATGAAAGGTTAGCACAAAATATTCCTAACGAATTGTTTTACAGTGAATTTAGTTGAATAATAACAATTAATTGAATTTAATCATAAAATCATATTGCGACTGTAAAATTCAAAATTGAAGGAAACAAGTAATACACAAAAAAAAAAAATTGAAGTCAATTCCTACTTGTGTCAACAAAGAAAAAAAAAATGTTTACTTACTTTTTTTAAATGATTAAAAAAATTTCTCTCATTTAAAGCTAAAATTAATGAATTAAATTTAATGAATGAATTAATATTTGAAAAAAATGTATCAACATCAAGTGTCCTTCCACTACACGTTTAAAAAAATTTATTTGAAATTTGAGTGGATGAATAAAAAGTATTTTATTAACGAATGAAAATTTGAACAAGATAGAGGGAAAGTGTGAATAATAACAATTAATGGAATTTAATAAAATTATATTACAACTATAAAATTCAAAATTAAAGATAAAAGCAAGAGAGGGGTGTCCGGACTTAGTTACGTAAGCATGGAAGAGGATCCATGTTTTTTTCCCCCCAAAAAAATAAGGAAAAAAAAGATGAAGGGGATAAAGTTTAAAATTTGAGTAGTGAAAATGAGGCGCCATTTTCAAGTAAAAAATAACTTTATTTGAACAAAAAGATAGTTCATTGCGCACATTTAAATATTTTTTTAATTATTTAATAAACATTAATTAAAATAAAATTTTTCTTAGTTAACCCAATTCAAATGCCTTCTCCTTAAGAATTGACTTTCAAAAAAAAATTTCTTTTATATTACTTGTTTACTCTTTTGTTCAAAGGAAAACTTCATCGCTTATTGTTTCCTCGAAAAATCTCACTAACAATGTCTTCCCATAATAAATCAGACACAGCCAATAGACCCGATAGTCAGCCTAAGTAGAAATTGACTTTTTTTATTACTAACTTCCTAACTTCAGAGCGAACTTCACGTTTAAGCCTCATAATACATTTTTGTCAGCTGAAATAGTTTTCTTGTTTTATTGACTCTACGCAGTAGTTTTTTGGTGGGTGCCCTATCAACTATGAAAAGCATGATTTTATTTTACGATCGAAGGCTTAAAAGTGAACTTCAAGACAAGAAAAAAATTATCTTATGTTTATGGAGCATATTGGCAATACGCCAGAGCCAAAACTGGTTCACAAAATTTCAATTACGATGCACCACGCCACTTTAATAAGCTGATAAAGACACACACACAAAAGTATGAATGGATTCAAACTTGTAAATAACAACTCGTGCTGAGAGATTAAATCAATCGAATTTTACCCTCTATTATAATTTGAAAACCTAATGTTTATGTAATGTTAAACCTCATGTTTAATCTCAAAGCTGGATTGTTATTGTTGTTGTAGTTCATTTACGTCGCACTAGAGCTGCACAATGGGCTATTGGCGACGGTCTGGGAAACATCCCTGAGGATGATCCGAAGACATGCCATCACAATTCTGATCCTCTGCAGAGGGGATGGCACCCCCGCTTCGGTAGCCCGACGAGCACTTTATGGTAGCACAGTTTAACGAGGACCCATACCGCACACCCTCGGTCCCTACGCAGACTGATCCAAGTGGCCACCCACCCGCACACTGACCGCAGCCAGTGATGCTTGACTTCGGTGATCTGCTGGGAACCCTCAAAGCTGGACATATGGCTATTTGCGGAAAGAAATTTGTCCCGTCTCGTTGATTTATTTGATTTGCAGGTCAGGCGTCGGGAAAATTGATTTTTTTTATAACTAGGAACGAGAAATGGGTTGTTCGTAACAATGTTCCCATTTAGGCCGTATAGCCTGGTTGGTAGGGCACTGGGCCCCATGTCCAAGAGGTCGTGGGTTCGATTCCCGATGGCCGAAGTAGTAGATGGTGACTGATGCACGTTAAATCTGTCGAGTCACAAAGTCCTCCATGTTCCCATAACAAATCATACCTCTGGGGATACTAATCCAGGAGTTCCCTGTTTTCTGAACCGGGTTCAAAATGACAAGGCTACGGATTTGAAGATTAGTAGTCGTAAATCCAAAATTGGGTCGGCTGTTCAACGACGGTTATAAAATAAAATAATTTCTATTGCGGTAGTTTTTTTTTTGTTGTTGTTATATTGCACAGTATATATGCAATATATACTGTGCACAAATTAAGGATGAGATGGAAACACTAGCATAACAACAAAACAGGCAGTTACAACGGGGGGGAAAGGTCATTGAGAAGATCAATCACGGTACGGTAAAGTCATGACGCATCGGGAGGGGGTGTCCCTAGAAAATAAAGCGAGCTGTCGGTGGATGTAGTTGTAGTTTATTTACGTCGCACTAGAGCTGCACGATGGGCTATTGACGACGGTCTGGACACCATCCCTGATAGACAAATATCATTACAATTTTGATCCTCTGCAGAGGGGGTTGCACCCCCGCTTCGGTAGCCTTGTACTACTAATACTGTCATTGAGATGTGAAGGTTCAGGTGATAGAGAATGCGAATTCCAATGAGGCGAACCGGGTTTGAATCCCAGTGATGGCTAGTTGATAGGAATTCGGCACCCGGCAAGCACAGGCAGCAGTGCTGACGTAAAATATCCTCGTAGAGATCATGGCTTAGATTCTCCTTGCCGTTAGGCTAACCATGGGAGGTTTCCCCGGTTTTTCTCTTCGTGTAGCGCAAATGTGGGTTAGTTCCATCAAAAAGTGCTGCACGAAAGAGAATTTGTCCCACTACTTGATCCAGGTGTTCCTTTGTCTTCTGGATTTAGTTCTTTAATTACAAGGCTACGGAGTTAAACATTAGTAGAAGTAAACCAAAAAATTGTGTCGACTGTTCAACGGCGGTTATTAAAATGTTCCCGTGTCTACAAATTTTTTTTAAACGGTTAAACCTTTACTTCAAATTAGGAAGTCAAAAATCATTTGGATAATTTTTTTGTCAGCAGATAACAAAACTTGACGCACATCTAACCATGCTAGCGGAAAGATTGCAAAATGTAATGAACAATACATGATTTAATAAAATATTACTTCATTTTAAGAAAATCTCCTTTCATTTTCATAAAAAAAAGTAACGAAATTAATTTCGGAAACAACCCACGAGAACAAAGGGTTTTGATGAAAACAAAGGTCAAAGCAATTTTCAAACTGCCAGACAGTTTATAACGTTGTTTTCAACGAATCAATAGCAATATGAGTCAGTGTTTCAACATTTTCAGGGCCGAACACCGGTTTTACGGGCTCTAAGACAAAAAAAAGAACTTATATTCATTTCGAAAAGTCTCTTTTTGAAACAGTTAACTAGTTTCCTTTTAATTCTGGATTTAAAAATTTTCATAAATGTACTAAATTATTAATTCCAAATGTTTTACTTATGCTTATTCAATTCCTACTATTAGTTCACACTCCTCTCCCTATTATCTTGTTCAAATGTTCTATCGTCAATAAAATTCTTTTCATTCATCGACTCAAGCTCAAAAAAAATTTTTTTTAAACGTGTAGTGGATGAAACTTGATGTGAATACAGTTTTTTCAAATATTAACTCTTTGATTCAATTTATTTCATTAATTTTAGTTTTATATATGGGAGAAAATTTTTTAATTATTTAATAAAAAGTTACTAAAATATTTTTTTTTTGTTGACCTAAGTAGGAATTGACTTTAAAAAATAGTGCGTGGAGTCCCTACGCGCGGAAGAAGTTAAACTTCGCAACCTGCGACGTTAAATGTAGAAGAATTAGCAGTCGTAGAAGGATCAATAGTTCTATTCAACGACTCTTTTTCCTGCTCCGCTCGCTTCCGTGCTCTGTAATCACGGTAATATTGTGCATTTTTCCCTCCTGGACCTCTTGAACCAGTGGAAGTGCTTGTGGTTGCCTCATCGTCTCGCCATGGAAAATGTATTTGTATTAATAATGTATGTGAATGCGTCATAATGTAATTTCAAAAGAGAAAACTTAACAATCAATTGATATTCACAAGAGACGTACCTTGACATAACCTTAAATCCGTCGCATTGTCCGTGGAATTGTTTTCACTCATTTTTTACAATTGGGTATAATATGAAAAAAACACAACTACTTCGATTTAGTAGGAACAACATATGACGCAATGCTAAACGAATGGAATTTAGTTGTTGTTTATTTAGTTATTGTTATTAGTAGTTGTTGTTATTTGTTTTAGTTCTTGTTGTTTATTTAGTTGTATTTAGTTTCAATAACTTTTCTTTATAATGCAATAAAATCTGGCGAGCAGCTATTTAAACGATCGAACACTTCGTTTGTTTATTTGTGGCTTGAAGTTAGGCTCGCAGAAAATGCCGTTCATGGGTTAAATTTAGTAGGAACAACACAAACTGTGACGTAGGCTATATTATACCCAATTGTTATCCACTAAGTTTGAAAATAAAAAAATACTACCCTATTAAATTATGTGTGTATCAAAAGAAACTAAAAAAAATATTTATAGAAAAACAATACTTTTATGCTAGTGAGAACCAAAACAATATGGAAATGAATGAGGGAAAACTGGATCCTACCACGTGATTTCCCGGCCAATAAAAATGTAGCGTTTAACGCAACCTTGTTGGAAGTCGCATAAGAAGTATAACTTCAAAAAAATTTTCTTCATATAACTGGTTTTTATTGAAAACTTAACGTTTGCATGTTTTTTATTATTTTGAGTTGTGTGTAATCAATACTTCATAGAATATATCATATCCTTTGTTTAACGACATTAATAACATAAAATAAATTGAATAACATCGGTGGAAATATTGCGTCGAGACAAAGAAGAGAAGAGAGCGAGCAACAGATGAGCGTTTAAAAAATTTGACAAGTACTGACGGGAAATTTTTCTGTACTGACTGAATACAAAAATTATCTCCAGTGATATTTAGATGATACTTAAAAAACAAGTATGATATGAATTTTAAAAAAAGTTATGGCAATTCCTACATAGGTTTTCAAAGAAGAATTTTATTTCAGTTACTTTTTATTAAAAAAAAATTAAAACATTTTCTCCACTATAAAACAGAAATTAATTAATCAAATTTAATGAATGAATTATTACTTGAAAATAATGTATTAACATCAAGTGTCACCCACTGCAAGTTTAAAAAAATATGTATGAACTTGAATGGATTAAATATGTGAATGTGTGGACTAATAGTATAGACCACGAAATGTACTTTATTGAATTTATCTGACAAAGCGAATGTAAAATAATTAAATATTTAAATGTACGCAATAAACAATTTTTTTGATAAACTACATAAACTATAAGTTAGAAATTATAACTGATGTTATTTTTAAAGTATGTGAAAAACTGAATCGCATATAAAAAAATTTTAAGAAAATGACACGTTTAACCCGTCAGAAAATTCCATTTCGTTTTTTGATCATTCCTATTTAATGAATGAATTAATATTTGAAAATAACTGCATAAACATCAAGAGCCATCCACTACAAGTTTAAAAAAAAATGTATTTAAATTGTGAGTGGATGAATAAAAAGTATTTTACACTGGTGTGCAAAACTTAAGCAACAAGTGCGTTTTTTGTCATAACTCTACAAGAAATCATCCGATTGACTTGAAATTTGAATATGATGTACATTATTTTGTATTTAAACGATGGTAAAAGAACAATGGCGCAGAAATGAATATAAAGCTTAAAGTACGGTATGGTACAAAGAAAGGCTTTATTTGACATATAGTGGCGTTACACATGATTGCCTGAAGAAGCGTAAGTACAACTGGCAGATGTTCCCTAGTATGGGATATGCCCTCCCCTTACTGTAATTGTTGCTTGGCATCGTCTCTCCATGCTAAGCACCAGATTATCCAGGAGTTCTTGGGGTAAACGTCTCCATTCCTCCTTTAACGCATCTTTCAGCTGATGGGTGTTACCAGGAGGATACTGTCGTGTCGCAAGACGTCTCCCTAATGCATCCCACACATGCTCTATGGGATTTAGATCTGGAGAGTAAGCTGGTCAATCCATTCGTGGGATATCCTCACTTTCCAGTAGCTCTTGAGCATTAGCAGTACGGTGTGACCGGGCATTGTCATGCATAAGAATGAAGTCTGGTCCAATGGCCCCTCGGAACAGACGCACATGGGGTAGGATTACCTCATTGCAGTAGTGGTCTCCAGTTACAGAACCTCGGTCGAAGATCTGAAGCTCAGTCCACCGGTTCAACATAATGCCACTCCAGGCGACAACTCCTGGACCACCGCAACGATCTCTTTCCGCGATGTTATTGGGATGAAATCGAGCTTCAACCTCTCTCCAGATCAAATGACGTTGACAATCGCTTGTAGCACTAAATCGACTCTCATCTGTGAAGAGGACGCGACTCCATAGATGAGGTGTCCAGGCTTCGTGTTCTCTGCCCCACTCTAAACGGTGCCGCCGATGGCTAACTTTTAAAGGTATGTAGCGTTCAGGACGTCTAGCAAATAAGCCACCTTTGTGGAGGCGTCTGGCCACTGTAAATCTTGATACTTGTCGTCCTGTGGCTGTGCACAGTTGCTGAGATATGGCTCTCGCTGACTGAAAACGGTTTCGTTTCGCCTGGAGGACAATGTAACGGTCATCTCTTGGTGTTGTTTTCCTTGGACGGCCACCACCAAACTAGTTTTAAAGGCATTCCAAGCACGAGAAACAACACTTTTGTTGATCCTGAACTCTTCGGCGACACTGGTCACACTACGCCCCTCCTCAAGCTTCCCAATCATTCTTCCTCGAGTAAAGTCGTCTAAATGATTTCTTGCAGACATGTTTCAAAAAACAAATCACTTGCACTTGGAGCGAATGTCTTTAACTACGGTGATCTTCATCCTTTAATCACAGCTTTGACCTGCACGCGCCGACCCACAAGGTTTACGTACACTTACATCACCTACGACGTTTTATTTCTAAAATTTGCATACAAATAATATTACTATTGAATTACGTGCATATTATATTGCAATTTCATAGCTATCTTATACTTTGTTGGGGAGCTGTGGCCGAAAAGTCGCAAAACCACTTATTGCTTAAGTTTTGCACACCAGTGCATTAATGATTGAAAATTTAAACAAGATATAGAGAGAATGTGAACTAAAAGTAGGAATTGAAAAATGAAACATTGATTTAATGGCAAATTGAATCGATTTTAAAAAGTGACATTGCTTTAATAACTTTATTAAAAAAATATTGACTTAAATAACGCAAGTTAACAACAATGAAAAAGATAATTTTTAACACTTTTTAAGAGAATTTGAGTAAGAAAAACGAACAATATTACCCTTCTAAGCTTCATAAGGAAGCTTAAATAAAACATTTTTATGCATAATGATAAGCAAAATAATAATAATAAATAAACAACATAATTCATAAGTGCCTTCTTAAGTATCTTATTGGTTCAAAAAAAATTTAATCTGTAAATAAAAACACGATTTCAGAAATGCACTAAAATCCTGTTTAATGCATTATTATTAAAAAAATCCTTTTTTTTGGTTTTAAATTATTTTTTAGTATATTAAGAAATACAAAGACATTTGACAACACAAATCTTTATGTTTAATTTTGAACTGAAAAGATTTTGTAAAAGAAAAGATCTATAAACATATTAGCAAAATCAAATTTTTACCTTGTGTAAAAATATAAATACCGGGTTATTTTTAAGAACACTGTGGAAACCGAATTATTTTCTAGAAACCTTGAAAAACCGAGTTATTTACCACAACACAAGTAAACAAATGTTTGGAAAGAAAAATTACAACAGGGTATTTTTAACTGGAAATTTTTTTTCTTTAACTTAATTGTAATCGGAACTTTATTAAGGGTCATGAATTAGGTTCAAAAAATGCTCTAACAAGTAGAACACGCAAAGTACATACTGTTTTTGATTATTTTCACATTTTAGATATATATCAGCAATTTTTAATAACAGAATTTTCCACATTAAAAAATAAACTGTCTTCGTAAACTAAATTAACCTTTTTAAACATAAGTAACATTACAATGTTGAAGAATAAACAGTCTCCTTAAGATATATTAGGTAAGTTTAACTACCAGTATTTATTACTTGAAAAATACATTATCTTAAATAATAAAATCAGATTTTCAAAGTATTTTTTTATTTAAAAAAAACAAGTCTCTTTGAAATATAATAACAATATTATAAATCAGTATTTATTGAGTTAAGAAATAATCAGGTTAAAATATATTTGCAATTTCAAAGATCAATGTTAAGTCAAAAAATAAAAAATTTTCTTAAATTGTATCATCAATTTTAAAGCTCAGTATATTTACTACCTAAAAGAATTAACCGTCTCCTTAAAATATAATGCAAACTTTAAAGATCAGTATTTAATACGTAGTAAAAATAATAAATGTCTTTTAATATATATTTGCTATTTTAAAGATCAATGTTAAAAAATAAACATTCTTCTCACAATATGTTAGCAATTCTAAAGATCAGTATTTACTGCATAAGAAAATAAATTGTCTTGATGAAAACGATTTTTTTTTTTAAATAAATGTTTAAATTAAAATTAAATGTATAAATTTTGAAAATAAATATTTAAATTATGAAAACGATTTTTAAAAATAAATGTTCAAACTAAATGAATAAAGATGATTTTGAAAACTCACCTTAAACTGTAAGGGGTTGTTGATGAGATTCATACCAGTCATGGTTTCTTTTCCTTTAGAATGCATATTCATTTTCTGATTATTCATTCCCATCTGGACAGTCTTCACTCCGAAATGTCGAGAGCGAAACTGATGCAACGGCTGTTGGTTTCCTTTCGCCTGCCATTTCCCGAATCGTCGCACGCAAGGGATTCTGGGTAATCGTCTGCCCAACACAGAGAACGTGCTTTTCACCTGATTCTGAAATAACAGCATTTCTGTGTAGCCACGCTTCGAACGGACAGGTGATAAAGAGATCAGACGATTTTTTAGGAAGAATTCAGACGATATAAAGAAATCAAACGATTTTTTTATGAAAGCAAATATATATTCGACTCCTAAGCGCGTGCACAATTTATGACACTTAGTTGGACTGTATAAACTATTCGTTTCATTTGTATCTCCATTTCGGGACTTTAATATTCAAATAAGCCCTGCTAATCATTTAATTCCGCCCTTGCGATGATCACAAATTCCCGGAGAAGCACAGGAAAGGACGTCTCCACAGTACAAATCAATAATATTTGGAGCGAGCAGCAGCGGCAGCAGCGCCACTTTGCTTAAAAATAGAGTTGGGGCTCACCCAAAATCCCCCATCTTCATCTGTCATTTAAAAAAATGACAATAATCCCGTTCATTACTCTTTAAATGTTAAGATACTCTGCACGAAATGTCACTACATGATGAAATGCGCCTGATTTTGATGATCGATTTTTTTCTTATTTGGGTCAAAAAATTATTCTACAGAAATTTGAAAGATTATTTTAAACACAAAGTGAACGTGCGATAATTCGAAAAAGCATGCAGAATTTTCGTTGTAAACACACATATTTAATGTTAAAAAAAGAGTTTGAGATTTAAAAAAAAGGCACACGTTTTTTCCCGATTAATTTTGAGCAACTATTTTGATTTAAAACACTTATCTAGAGTAGACTGCTTATCTAGAGTAGACATAATACTTATCTAGGGTAGACTGCTTTTGCAAACAGTTTGTTCACAAGTATAAGGATGCAAGAATAATGCGCTCTTGTTGATATGAACTATATTTTATATTTTTCAACCATCGTTGAACAGTAACTCAATTTGTTGGGTTTACGACTACTAATTTTCGACTCCGCAGCCTTCTAATTTTGAACACAATCCAGAAGACAAGGGAACTCCTGGATTGGGAGAAATTTGCCTTCGTGGAGTACTTTTTGAGGGAACTAACCCGCATTTATGTAACATGGAGAGGAAAACCACGAAAACCTCCCACGATTAGCTTGGCGGCAAGGGGACTCTAACACATGATCCGTCTACCACTGAGGTTATTTTACGTCAGCACTGTGATCTGTGCAAGCCGGATGCGAAATTCGTATCAACTAGCCTTCGCTGGGATTCGAACCCGGCTCACCTCATTGGAAGGCGAACCTTCTATCCTCTGAGCCATCACGACATCTCGAACAATAGATATAATGTGCAATAACTTGTTGATACATATGAATAATTTACAGTATTTTTGTTAGGGCTGGGACAGCTTGGTTGGTAGGGCACTGGGCCCGTGTCCAAGAGGTCGTGGGTTCGATTCCTACCGGCCGAAGACTCACCGTGTCTTAAATGGTGACTGAAGCACGTTAAAACTGTCGAGTCACAAAGTACTCCATGTTCACATAACAAATCATACCTCTGGGGGTACTGATCCAGGAGTTTCCTTGTCTTCTGGATTGGTTCAATATTACAAGACTACAGAGTTGAACATTAGTAGTCGTAAGCCCAAAATTGGGTCTGCTGTTCAACGATATGGTTATAAAATAAAATAAAATATTTATGTTAGAGCCGTGATGGCTCAGGGGATAGAGCGCTCGCCTTCCAATGAGGTGAACCAAGGTCTAACCCCTGCGATGGCTGGTCGGCACGAATTCCAGTAATAATAAGATAGATGCTATTAGATATACTTTAGAAAAGAGTCTATTCTGTGAATACCGATCTTTCATATTTCGCAAAAACTATTTATCTTTTATGTAGTTGCGACACTATTATTTTTTTAAACATCTGAAAGGTTAAAATAAGTTAATGAAGTATTCTTTCTTTCATTAAAGTGCATTAATATTTATTTATAGAAAGGGTTGAAATGAAAGTAAATGTAAGAAATCAGTTTTTTTATATGTAATTATTGAGGCTATTTCTTTTTACTTAATGTTGATTGAAAATCTTTTGCTTCGTTGTCCCGCAGAGGACTGATCGTAAATATACGGTTGCTAGTAGAACACCGAATTCAAGCATCACTGGCTGCCGTCAGTGTGCGGGTGGTTGACCACTTTGATCACCCTGCGTAGGGACCACGGGATTGCTGTTTTTGACCTCATTAAACTGTTCTGTTTTATTTTATTTTATAACCATCGTTGAACAGCCGACCCAATTCTGAGTTTACGAGTACCAACGTTCAACACCGCATCCTTGTAATTTTAATCCCAATCCAGATGGAGGACTTTGTGACCCGATAGATTTAACGTGAATCAGTCACCATTCACTATTCTTCGGCCAACGGGGATCGAACTCACGATCTCTTTAAACTGTTTAATTTTATTTTATTTTATAACCGCAGTTGAACTGCTGACCCAATTCTGGGTTTATGACTACCAATGCTCAACTTCGCAGCCTTGTCATTTTGAACGCAATCCAGAAGACAAGGGAACTCCTGGATCAAGTATTGGGAGAAGTTTGCCTTCGTGGAGGACTTTTTTGATGGAACCAACAAGCATTTTTCGTTACATTGAGAGAAAGACCACGAGAACCTCCCACGGTTAGCCTGACGGCAAGGGGACTCTAACCCATGACCCATCTACCACTGAGGATATTTCACGTCAGCGCTGTGGTCGGTGCAAGACGGATGCGGAATTCATATCAACCAGTCATTGCTGGGATTCGAACCCGGTTCACCTTATTGGAAGGCAAGCGTTCTATCCCCTGAGCCATCGCGACTCAAAAACTGTTCTATTGTAAAGTGCCTGACTTCGCTCTCTGGGCGTCGAGCTACCAAAGTAGGGGAGACATTCCCCCTGCAGACGATCGATAGCATGTCTTCGGATCATCCCGTCGCCAATAGCCCATTGTGCAGTTCTAGTGCGACGCAAATAAAATACTTACCTGCCTATTTTTCAAATCCGGGGAATCGTTTGTTCATTTCGTCAAAATTTTAGTTCCTAAAACTACAATAATTGTATATTTTGCTGAAAATAGTTCTTTATTTTTGTGAAAAATATTTGTTGTTGTTGTTGTTGTTGTTGTTGTTAATTTACGTCGCACTAGAGCTGCACAATGGGCTATTGGCGACGGTCTGGGAAACATCCCGGAGGATGATCCGAAGACATGCCATCACAATTTTGATCCTCTGCGGAGGGGATGGCACCCCTGCTTCGGTAGCTCGACGACCTGCGCGCGAAGTCGAGCACTTTACGGTAGCACAGTTTAACGAGGACCAATACCGCACACCCTCGGTCCCTACGCAGGCTGATCCAAGTGGTCACCCACCCGCACACTGACCGCAGCCAGTGATGCTTGACTTCGGTGATCTGCTGGGAACCGTGTCTTAACGATCAGTCCACTGCGGGACTGTCAAAAATATTTATGTTTAAAGAAGAAAATAACTACGTTGAATGCGAAACAATTACTGTGATGAGTACTAACGTGCAATTTAAGAAACAATGCTACTGTTACGATGTTACAATAAACAATGCTACAATAAAACAATGTTACGAAAAAAGTATCTTCATAACTACTTTCCTTCTATTGCTAATGCTAAATTCGCTAATGCTGGAAAGCTAAAATCGAATTTCAAATAACAGATGAAATAAATGTATTTTTGATATTAAAAAAAATTACATTAATTATCTTACCATACAAAAATACTAATGAAATTTAAAAATTTGAATTTTGAATTTTTTTTTGTTGCTTACGTTTAATTTTTAGTTGCAAAACCGAACAGGAGTCGAAGTCATAAATTTTTTTAAAAATGAAATGCAAAATAAACAAGATTTTGGGGTAAACCATGAATAATAAAGAGCTTTTTTTTTACTATTTTCACGAATGGAACTTCACATCCATGAGAGAAAAATAACGTAGGAAAATAACTTAAGTGAAATTTAATAAAAGAATGCTATGAAAAGTAAAACTAATGGAGTATGTACTGGTACTAATACTCCTAGCAGGTGGCAACTTCGTCGTTGTTCCATGAAAGATAATATCGTTTTTATCCTTTTTAAATTCATGTAAATAAAAGTAGTTGATAGAATATGCAGTTTTGATACTTTTTACTCTTAAAAGTCATTTTGTAAAGTTAAATATCTGAAAATTTCTTTTGAATAAACAGTAAAAGAATCTAATTGTCTCATGTTGCATGTGACATCATGAGTAGTTTTAAATTTAGAACAACGTTCTTAGTAATAAGATTTAAGTAAATTTTTTAGATGAAACAAAAACATAATAATGACAAAGAATAATTTTAATATGTGGTAAAAAGAATGTATATATTTACCATTAAAAGTTTTTTTTTTCCGGTAACACCATTCAAAACGAATAACTCAATAATTTACGCTGTGATATAGGGTAAATAGGGTAATAACTTTTCATACTGATGTCAGCCTAAGATATATTGTTTAATAATGATTATATGAGAGTAAAGATATTTGATGGAGAGGATTATCTATACATAATAATAAACGCGGCTGAGTGTGTGTCTCCTGTAATGACAATATATCGCCCCAGAAGCCTCGCCCAGGTACGAAACTCGGCACATACTTGTGTTTTGACATAATGAAGAAGTATTTTTTTTCTTTTTTAAAAATTTGGATCAGTTTTTTAGTTATCAGTCATTTTGTAAGAAAATCTATGCTTTTTCGTCTTCAAAGAGCCATATTAAAAAAAAACTATTGAAAAATGCATATACTTTTCTCCACTCTTATAAATGTATGGTAATGCGAACCTTACAATTGAAATATTAATTTTCGACAACTTGAACCAATAATATACGAAGGAATTAATAATTTAATTGCAAGGTTCGCATTAGTTTACATTTATCAAAGTGGAGAAAAGTTTAACTTTTGTATTAAAAATGTGGCAACATATTCGATACTTAAATAGAACGCTTTGCTTTGATATATTTGTCGCTGTTCATCATTGTTATAAGTTTTTCTTCTTCTTTCCACGCTCTATTTTTTTTTTCTTAAGCGAAGACGATAATTTTTGTAGCGATATAGAAGTAGAAATTGATACCATAAAAAATTATATAGAAATAGAAATTGATACCATAAAAAATTTATTCGTTTTCGTGTTCTTTTCATGTATTTAGCATTTTAGTTTTTTTTTCTTAAGCGTTGTAGCTATATAATATATAAAATAGGAATTAAAGACAAAATTGCAGGACAGGAACACTTTAATTGTCCACTAATCTTCAGATTTCCTGCTATGTTTTAAAAAACTTTATTTGTGAAAACCTTTAGCGTGGCGGACAACTGGCCGCTTTAGGCGGCTAGTTATCATTATTCCTGCTGTTTTTCTTTTTCTTAAAAAAAAAGGCCTGTTTAACGTGATGATTATCGCTGCAAGGCTATGTTCATTTAAAGTTAAGCACAATTTAATTGAAATGCACAGTAGACTTATTGGTGAAAATCTAAATGAAATTCTAATAGGTATCAACAAGACGTGATCGAAAATAAATCATGTTTCATTAAATATCATGGATAGCAAGTAATATATAAAAAAAGAATTTAAAGTCAATTCCTAGAGAAAAAAAGTATTTTATGAACATTTGAACAAGAAATCGGGAGAGTGATGAACTAATAGTAGGAATTGAAAAACGGACCACTCTAAGAAACTTCTTTGAGATATTACCAAAGCACTTTACAGAATGAAAATCCATCCATCTAAAATCATAAAAATGATTCGTTCTTTTTCCTGGCTGTATAAAAAAAGGCGCGTGGTATCAGACAACATAAAAAGTATAAATTTGGTGACGTGCACCACACGTGCTACCACGTAATGTTCTGTATTGAATTTATCTAACACAGCGAATATGAAATAATTAAATATTTAAATATTCGCAATATTTTATTTTTGTTCAAATAGAGCTATAAGTCAGAAATGATCACTGATGTTATTTTCAAAGTATGTGAAAAACTGAATCGCTTAGAGTAAAATTTAAAACAATGACTAACGCCTAACCCATCAGAGATTTTCATTTCGTTTTTCGTTTTTTGCTTATATTTGCTGACTAGGGAGATCCCTAGTCAGCAAATATAAGCAAATTGCAAAACCCATCATCCTCAAGTAATATTTGGACGGCCCCTTACATTTAAATCACTGTCATTAAGAATTAGGGATCAAAACAGAGGATCAAAACTGTAATGGAATGTCTTTGAATCATCCTCAATAATCTCTCCCAAACCATCGCTAATAAACCATTGCGCAATACTAGTGCGACGTAAATAAAGAACTACAGTACTACAACTATCTGCCGGATTATTTATCAATTAAAAATAATCATTAATTGACGCATATTAGTGACGACGTGAATGATGTTATCACAACACGTGACTTGTTGCTAGATTGTCAATTACAAACGGTTGCTATGCTGTCAACTGTGGAATTTTTCATGCATTAAGGACTATGTTTATAGTTAATTTAGTTTAAAAAAAAAGAGCAGTCAATTAAAGATTTTTTTCTTTTTACGGCAGGCACTGAACTTTGTTCTTCGCCTCGGAAGATGCCGGAAGTGTTGCTCATTTAACGTTACTCAGTGGACACCTGTGAACCTAAGTCACGGAGACGAGCAACATTACTTACGCCACACTGCCGCAGATACCCGTTTATAGAGTGGGCCACATTCACACAACAGAGAACAACACAAAGAGAGAAACATCCATGTCTTGATTGGGATTCGAACCCGCAACCATTAGCTTTACAGTCGAGCACGCTGACCGCTCGGCCACTAGGCCGGCAATTAAAGATTATAGTTACAATAATATATAATTAAAGCCCGGGACAGCCTGGTTGGTAGGGCACTGGGCCCACGTCCAAGAAGTCGTGGTTTCGATCCCCGCCGTCATAAGACTCCCCATGTAGTAAATGGTTGGTTACTGATGCACCAAAAATCTGTCGAGTCTCTATGTCTAAGTCCTCTATGTTCCAATAACAAATTACCCCACTGGGGGGTACTGATCCAGAGGTATGATTAAGAGGTGTAATGTGTTGAATAAAATTATTAACATATTTATTTATTTTATTTATTTTTATAAATTGAGGTTCTTATATTTGAATTTGATGCACTGTCAACAAGATCATGATCTTTTTTATAAAGATACTTCTTAATTTTGTACTGACATGCCTCTTTTAAAATGTTATGCAAAGCTTTCACGTAATTTTAAGAGCTTTCTATAAAATTCGCCTCAATTTTCTTTTATTTCTTTATTTTTATTTTATTTTATAACCTTCGTTGAACAGTCGACCCAATTTTGGGTTTACGACTACTAATGTTCAACTCCGCAGCCTTGTCATTTTGAACCAATCCAGAAGACAAGGGAACTCCTACATCAGTATCCCCTGATGTAAGATTTGTTATGGGAGCATGGAGGACTTTGTGACTCGACAGGTTTAACGTGCATCAATCATCATTCACGACACGGGGAGTCTTCGGCAGGTGGGGATCGAACCCACGACGTCTAGGACATGGACCCAGTGCCCTACCAACCAGGCTATCCTCTGGCCCTAAATTTATGTATAAAGATAATAATAATAATAATAATAATAATAATAATAATAATAATTATTATTATTATTATTATTATTATTATTATTATTATTATTATTATTATTATTAAAGTATATTGTAACTTTAAAATTATTTTTCTGGTTTTCGCAACATAACTTAAGACGGAGGAAAATTTTCGTCGCAAATTCTCTATCTTCTTCATTACTAGTTTAAAAGAAAGAAAAAGTAAGTTCTGGCAAAACTAGAGTTTCAATTGCTGAAAAATGTACTTCAAAATATTACAATGTAGAATTAGAAGAGAAATTCTCCGTCTCGTAATCCTAAGGTTTCATCTCATTATTTATTTTTATTCTCATATTTTGAAATTTTCTTTTCAGTATTCGAAACTTCATGGCTTACTCTAGGTTTGTCTGAACTCACTTCAAATTTTAGATGAATGAGATGAATGAGAAAAAATTTGCAACGAAAATTTTCTTCCGCTGTATGGCGTCCTCTTAAGCAGCTAGACTGGCAGCTACGTATTGAGAGACAATTAAGAGAAGCCCTTGAAGAGATTTCATCCAATAATAGCTAGTCTTTAAAGAAATCTCTGCAATTCTTGTTCCTTTCCTTTTCCTGGTAAGTTCATTCTATTTATTTTGATACGTTTACTTCAACTGATATACAGTCAGACTTCTATTTAACGAACTTTCATTTTGCAAATTTCTTTATTTTGCGATTTTTTTTTCTAGCAACCATTTTGCAAATTTCTTCGTAAAATAACTTCCAAATAGCGAAGTGAATTTTCTATTTAACGAACTTTTCCTTGAGATCCACTTTCCCTATTTCCCAAAATATTTCGGAACTTGTTAACGTATTTTATTGGGTAAACGACCTGGAATTTATCTTCGAAGCCACTTAATTTTCAGAGAAAGCAGTAAAATCCCTTTCCCTTTCTGTTTGCATTTCAAACGAAAAACTCAGATGAAATAAACGGATTTTGTCAATTGCAATTAAACGTAAGAACGCATGTGGTAAGGTATGTTTAAAATTACACTTTTATAATAAATGCAGCTATAATTTTATACATAAATTGAGCTTTTTTTTAGTTGAAAATGTATCAGCATGTACTAGATAATGTTTTGCTCTATTCTTGCATTCCATGCGGATTTCTTTTATAGTTTAGATTTATAAAATGAATGGCAGACACTAGTTTGCATGATAAAGGTACATCTATTGCTTTTTTAACTACGCGTAGTGTTTATGAATTTAAAACCTGTTTTGTGTTGTTTAAATATTTCCAAACGTGATTTTTTATTTAATGAATTTTCCATATAGCGAACTTATTATCTGGATTTAGCGACTTCATCAAATAGAGATCTGACTGTAATTGATTTCACTTCAACTATCGACTACAATCTAGAATCATTCATAAATTTTTGATTCCTAGAATAATTTATAATGAACTGACTTAAAAGACTGTTCTTCAATTTAATGCAATTTAACGTTCAAAAATTGAGTCAATATTTATTATTTAAAATATGTTGGTACTCCAACTTCCACTATGCAATTCATTTTGAATTATTTGGTTGTTGTTGTTAATTTACGTCGCACTAGAGCTGCACAATGGGCTATTGGCGACTGTCTGGGAAACATCCCGGAGGATGATCCGAAGACGTGCCATCGCAATTTTGATCCTCTGCGGAGTGGATGGCACCCCCGCTTCGGTAGCCCGACGACCTGCGCGCGAAGTCGAGCACTTTACGGTAGCACAGTTTAACGAGGACCCATACCGAACACCCTCGGTCCCTACGCAGACTGATCCAAGTGGTCACCCACCCGCACACTGACCGCAGCCAGTGATGCTTGACTTCGGTGATCTGCTGGGAACCGTGTCTTAACGATCAGTCCACTGCGGGACTGAATTATTTGGTAGTGAAGGATACAAGATTACAATAAGGCTGAAAGCCGTTCTTGTAACATTTGTAAACA
The DNA here is from genome assembly GCF_982258835.1 of Parasteatoda tepidariorum. Classification (NCBI taxonomy): domain Eukaryota; kingdom Metazoa; phylum Arthropoda; class Arachnida; order Araneae; family Theridiidae; genus Parasteatoda; species Parasteatoda tepidariorum. The sequence continues at coordinate 3,170,105 of NC_141757.1, read as the reverse complement.
TTGTGTTTTAAAACCATCAGGGGTGGATCCAGTAATTTTTCCTGGGGGGGGGGGGAGTCATAGACTCAGATCCCCCTTTCCCCACTATAAATTTTTTTTCATAAATTTTTTTTAAAAACATTTTTGTTTAAAAAAAACTGGGGTTTTTAATGCTAGTCTTCTTATTTATTTTTTTCATTATGAACAATACATAAATAATTCAAGTATTCAAAATCTTTGAATATTAAATGTAATGCGTTTTTTAGAAACTTTAGCAAATCTGTCAATGATTTTTTCAACATCCAAATCAATTTCTCAATGAATGTTTAATAATCCGAGTTCATTTAATCGTTCTTGATTTTGAGTTGCTCTAAGCCAAGTTTTGAGACGTCGGAGAGTTGAAAAGGAGCGTTCTGCTGTTGCTGCACTAACTGGCAGAGTTATTAAAATTCTCAACAACATATTGATTGATGGGTACAAATCGATATCACAGGCATTAATAATCTTGGAAAGATCGACCTACCTTGGTGTATATGCCCCCTTAAGTAATTTTTTAAATATTTTATTTCTTTTAGTAAACTATTAAAAAAATTATTAGTTTCATTTTATTTTCAAATTGGGGGGAGGGGGTCTTGACCCCTATGACCCCCCTCTAGATCCGCCACTGAAAACCATTGATGTAAATACAAGTCCCAACTTATTAGTTGGATTCAGAGTCTTCGTTTAAAAGAGGTCCGACTGTACTTCAATTTTTTATGAATGTGGAAAACCGTTTTTGTTTTAAGTATCAAATTTAATTAAATGATTTTGAACAATACAAAATCGAAATATTGCATTCCTTCACCCTATTTTGGGTTTACATCTACTGACGTTCAACTCCGTAGCCTCGTAGTTTTGAACCAATCAAGAAGACAAGGAAACTCCTGGATCCGTACCCCAAGAGGTATTGATTTATTATGGGAACATCGAGGACTTTGCGACTCGACAGATTTAACGCGCATCATTCACCATTTACTACATGGGGAGTCTTCGGCCAGTGGGGATCGAACCCACGAACTATTGGACATTGGGCCAGTGCTCTACCAACCAGGCTATCCTGGCTCTATTTGTCATATTTAACAGAAACACCGCGTTTTTTATAACTGGCGTTGAACAGTTACCCCAATTTTGGGTTTACGACTACTTGTGTTCAATTCACGTAGCCTTTTAACTGTGAACCCTATCCAGAAGACGAGGAAACACCTGACTCAAGTAGTGGGAGAAATTCGCCCTCGTGCTGTCTTTTTTTATGGAACTTACACACATTTGCTTTGAACGAAGAGAAAAACCGCCAAAACCACCCGGGGTTAGCCTAACGGCAAGAGGACTCTAAGCTATGATCTCTACGAGGATGTTTTACGTCAGCACTGCGGTCGGTGCATGCCGGGTGCCGAATTCCAATCTACAAGCCATCACTGGTATTCGAGCCCGGTTCCCTTAATAGGAAGGCGATTGCTCTATCCCCTGAACCATCACAGTTTAATGACACTATTAGTAGTACATAATTTTTTCGTGGCCGGGATAGCCTGGTTGTTTGGGCGAAATCGGACGACTAGCTCTTGGGAAATGAAAATTTCGAAGTGCACGTGCTTGAAATTTTATTACTGAGAATGTATCGCTTTTGTTTATTTTAGAAACTGCAAAGCGTAAAATCTTGCAAAAATTTTTAAATATTACAAATAAAAAAGTTTGTAATATTGTAAATATTAAAAAAAAAAATTTTTTTTAAATAAAACGTCGAGTAATTATTAATAAACTGTTTTCCGTATGGCGTTCATTATTTTTGGTGAAACGATTTTTAAAATGGAGGGAAAACAGTTTCCAGTTCACTTCAAAAATTAGAAAACTAACATTATGGAGAAGGAAGTGCGTTAGTTTCAGTCTTGATTTTCAAGTAGAATAAAATCTTTTAAGTTGAGAAACTATATGGAATTGAAAACTACATTAAACATAGTTCTAAACGAAATTATCATAAAAATTTTAAAAATACTTTTATTCATTAAAAACTAAAAATATTAAGAAAAAGAAAAATATCGTAGTGCATTCCTATACAACGGATGAAGAGTAGGAGAAGTGCCAGAGACATGGACCCGTTCTTCTCCCCAAATGGCGTATTCGAGGGCTGCGATTGCCTAAAGAGCAAACGTATGCAACTCATTTGAGAGAAGGGGAATCTGATTGGTGAGTATTTCATTCATGAGGTTTTCCCTCAAGAGTAATGGGAAGTGTGTGAAACGCATGCAGTGAGAATGGCCCTTTCGTAGACTGTAAAATAAATATTTAGAAATAATTCTCAATATTGTTCAAATAATTGATGAAGAAATTATTTTCAGTTAGCCAGAATGAAAGAGAAGGTGAGTTCGTATTTGCAGAGGCTGGTGAAGAGAAGGAGCTCAACGGCGAGCATTTCAGAGGAGAATAATAGTGTGCGCTGGTGCTGCTTGCCCTGCAATTCTAACGAGAAGAGAGACAATTACAGGATGCATCTCTCTGCTAGTGAATTCTTCATAGAATATTGAGTTTTATGTATCATTCTGACAATTAAACACCATTTAAATAGCTGCATGGCGTATTCAATCTCAGTAAAGGTGTCCTTCAAAAATAAAGTAGGCATTCTTCCTTATCATCAAGAGTGTAGTGCGCTTACCACTACAAATATACAATTCCAATTCACCAGTATATAAGACATGTCAATTCAATTCTATGGTGGGGTACCTTTTCATGGAGGTAGTTAACATTACAATAACACTCTCCCCACATTGGTGACCCGGGCGTGATCTGAACACGCCTACTTTGACAGAAACTCCCACTTCGATGGATGCTACTCACTGAACAATTGGCTCGCAACTTCTGTATGCAACATTATCCATCTCATCTCCTTACGCGGTTGCTACTCAGTCTCGATCACACGCAACGCTTACACTCAACAGCTAATGGCAACACAGGAGAGACCATGGCCGTGAACTTAATGCAGCTGCTACGATCAGCACTCAAAAGTTTTTTATTTACATACTGTTATCAATTGCCGCTATTTAAGGAAACATTTCGTGGACATTTTAAAGATTTTTAAATTTTTTTGGTCTCAAAGAGAATTTTGATATTGATTTCATGTGAAAGGATATGTGTCAAAATTTTCAAAAATATATAGTTTTGTGCAAAGATATATATAGAAGATTTTTAAATTTTTTTTTTATTTGGCCTTGCATATCTGCATTCTTAAGGCAGACGTCGCTTAAATCGGAGATGGATTATTTGGAAAATTTTTTTATAAAATAATTTTATGCAGCTTATATTTAAAGGATCCAACACTCTACAACGATTTATGATTTTGTTTTCTTTTATTTACATAGCGTTATTAATTGCCACATATTAGAGAATCATTTCGTGGACGCTTTAAAGACTTTTTTAATTTTTTTGGTATCAAAGAGAGTTTTGATATTGATTTCATGTGAAAGGATACGTGTCAAAATTTTCAAAAATATATAGTTTTGTGCAAAAATATATATAGAAGATTTTTAAATTTTTATTTTATTTGTCCTTGCATGTCTGCATTCTTAAGGCAGATGTCGCTTAAATCGGAAATGCTGTAAATTATTTGGAAAAAAATTTTGTAAAATTATTTTATGCATCTTATATTTAAAGGATCCTACACTCAGCAGCGGTTTATGATGTTGTTTTCTTTTTTTTTTGCATACTGTTATGAATTGCCGCATTTTAGGGAATCATTTCGTGGACATTTTAAAGATTTTTTAAATTTTTTTGGTCTCATAGAGAATTTTGATATTGATTTCATGTAAAAGGATATGTGTCAAAATTTTCAAAAATATCTAGTTTTGTGCAAAGATATAGGGTAAACCAACCAGTGAAGGAGCACTACCCAGTGAAGGAAAATTTCATATATATTGATCAAAAATAAGAATTTTTTCTTTAGATTGATTGGTAACAATAGCTTACTGATAAACAATAAGAAGTCATCTAACAATGTTTTGGATTACCTGGTCAAATAGACTTCTCTGGAAAAATTTTTGAATTTGTTATTATCTCTGCAACACCTTGTTTCGTTGAAAAAATTATAAGGTGAGTGTTTGTATTTATATGTTTCGAGCGGAATTTTTTGCATGTAATAGTCTTATTTTTCTCACTGTGAAAACGAGAATTCAAAATATAGTTATTCAAGTTACGTTTTATTTTTTTTAAAGCACCATAGCATAATCAAGTACTGAGATAAGGGGGTGTTTACTCACTGGATCACCAAACGATGAAAAACCAGTGAAGGATTCCTTTACTGGTTTTTTTCTTTCCCAGTTAATGAAAATAAAAGAAATTTTTTAATTTTCTTGTACTTTTAGTCATATTATACATCAAAATTTTGTTCAAAAGGCAAAAAACAACTTCTAACCAGTGAAGAAACCGGCATGTTCCTTCACTGGGAATACTTCCAGTGAATGAACAGTAATGTGTGAAATATGATTTTACATGACTTTAGGATAAGTAATTCTGCTATATAGAGGACAACCAAAATTTTGTTAAGAATTGTAATTTTAAAAAAATTCAGTTCAAAATGTTAATTTAATAGTTTAATATATGAAAAAATTCTAATTTATATTTATTAATGGGGTGTGTAGTTACATCAAATGTTAGGCAACTTAATAAACTATGTTTACAAATCGAAAACTAATTAAATATAATCATAAAAATTTGAATAGAAAACTTTTTCGCTGGCTTTTGCACCAAGAACTCCTAATAAGTTATCATTATAGGCTAGCAACGTGATTATATAATTTATAAAAACTACTTTACTATGTTAGAATTTAGAAGCAAGCTCCTCAACAAAAAACAGAGTTAAACAGAAACGATACTCAATTTCTTCAGAGGCTTGAGAGGGAAATCCCTCAAGATATGTTGCAAATTTTTAACGCAGCATTGACTGAAGAGTCTAATATCGAAAATGTCAAAGAGCCTGTTTTTTTTTTTTTTCAATATGGAAGAAGTACGTATTAAAAGAAGACCACTTGGTTAAGTCAAACTTAGGAACTGAAGCTAGTATTGATAATGAATGCATCTTAGAAATCGAATTCGAAATGAGTCCTCATGCTGATCTTCTCTTAGTTGAAAAAAGAAATGATTCTATAAGTAAAATCAGTACTTCTAAAGATCCTCTAGATATAAGTCAACAAGAGTTTCCTCAAACTTCAAGACACCTTTCCCCCGTCTATTTTTGAAAAAGGCATTCTAGAAATGTTGCTGAAAAATCAGGAGAAGTTTGGAAGAACCATTTACATTGGCCAAATATTGATGATAAAAAGAAAGGTCAAATAAGAAGAAACACGAATAAATTACCTTTCGCACTAACTTCAGAGAAATGGCAAAAATTTCAAGAGGCTGAAAGATCTAAAAAAAAGTTAAAGCAAGAGAATATGGAGAAGAAAAAGAAATAAAAAATACTTAAAAAAGAAAAAAAGCTTCAAGAAATAAGAGGAAAAAGAGTAAACAAAAAGGTGATAAAATAATAATGATAATAAACAGCATCGGATGACACAATGATTTAGATTTGACTGTCAAATTATAAGAATAAATGATTTTTTTTTTTTTGTATTAAACATCACTTTAATTTCTAGTTCATGATACAGAAAAAAGTTAGCATTTTACAAGTACTTGTATGTTATAATTTCATATATAGACTTGTTTTTATATATTTGTACGACTAATAAATTCATAAAGAGCATTAAAAAATAACCAAAATTAAGTGCTCCTTTACTGGGCAATTTTGTGTTCCTTCACTGGTAAGAGCTGTTCCTTCACTTGGTCTTCTTACTACTTGTTATTTGAACCTCCAAAACTTTAAAACAATATTATGTAAGTTCTCTACAATTTTTTTTGCATAATTTGCATTTAATTACAAACATGTTGACACTGTCATTTAACTAAAATTACGAAATTTTAAATTAATAGGATTTTTTAAAGGGCAAGCGAAGCTTAAGTGTTCCTTCACAGGTTAGTTTACCCTATATAGAAGATTTTTAAATTTTTTTTTATTTGTCCTCGCATATCTGCATTCTTAAAGCAGATGTCCCTTAAATCGGAGATGCTGTAAATTATTTGGACAAAATTTTTGTAAAATTATTTTATGCATCTTATATTTAAGGAATCCAACACTCAGCAGCGGTTTATGATGTTGTTTTCTTTTATTTACATAGCGATATTAATTGCTGCATATTAAAGAATCATTTCGTGGACACTTTAAAGACTTTTTTAATTTTTTTGGTATCAAAGAGACTTTTGAGATTAATTTCATGTGAAAGGGTATGCGTCAAAATTTTCAAAAATACATAGTTTTGTGCAAAAATATTTATAGAAAATTTTTAAAATTTTTTTTGTTCGTCCTTGTTAATCTACATTCTTAAGGCAGATGTCGCTTAAATCAGTAATGCTGTAAATTATTTGGAAAAAATTTTTGTATAATTATTTTATGCATCTTATATTTAAGGGCACCAACACTCAGTAGCGATTTATGATGTTGTTTTCTTTTTTTTTTTTACATACTGTTATGAATTGCCGCATTTTAGGGAATCATTTCGTGGACACTTTAAAGATTTTTTAAATTTTTTTGGTATTAAAGAGAATTTTGATATTGATTTCATGTGAAAGGATACGTGTCAAAATTTTCAAAAATATATAGTTTTGTGCAAATATAAATATGGAGGATTTTTAAATTTTTATTTTATTTGTCCTTGCATTTCTGCATTCTTATGGCAGATGTCGCTTAAATCGAAGATGCTGTAAATTATTTGGACAAAATTTTCGTAAAATTATTTTTTGCATCTTATATTTAAAAGAATCAACACTCAGCAGCGCTTTATGATGTTGTTTTCTTTTTTTTACATACTGTTATTAATTGCCGCATTTTAGGGAATCATTTTGTGGACACTTTAAAGATTTTTTTAATTTTTTTGGTATTAAAGAGAGTTTTGAGATTGATTTCATGTGAAAGGATACGTGTCAAAATTTTCAAAAATATATAGTTTTGTACAAATATAACTATAGAAGATTTTTAAATTTTTTATTTTATTTGGCCTTGCATATCTGCATTCTTAAGGCAGATGTCGCTTAAATTGGAGATGCTGTAAATTATTTGGAAAATTTTTTTGTAAAATAATTTTATGCAGCTTATATTTAAAGGATCCAGTATTCTACAACGGTTTATGATGTTGTTTTCTTTTATTTACATAGCGATATTAATTGCCGCATATTAAAGAATCATTTCGTGGACACTTTAAAGACTTTTTTAATTTTTTTGGTATCAAAGAGACTTTTGAGATTAATTTCATGTGAAAGGGTATGCGTCAAAATTTTCAAAAATACATAGTTTTGTGCAAAAATATTTATAGAAAATTTTTAAAAATTTTTTTGTTCGTCCTTGTTAATCTACATTCTTAAGGCAGATGTCGCTTAAATCAGTAATGCTGTAAATTATTTGGAAAAAATTTTTGTAAAATTATTTTATGCATCTTATATTTAAGGGCTCCAACACTCAGTAGCGATTTATGATGTTGTTTTCTTTTTTTTTTACATACTGTTATGAATTGCCGCATTTTAGGGAATTATTTCGTGGACACTTTAAAGATTTTTTAAATTTTTTTGGTCTCAAAGAGAATTTTGATATTGATTTCATGTGAAAGGATACGTGTCAAAATTTTCAAAAATATATAGTTTTGTGCAAATATAAATATGGAGGATTTTTAAATTTTTATTTTATTTGTCCTTGCATTTCTGCATTCTTATGGCAGATGTCGCTTAAATCGAAGATGCTGTAAATTATTTGGACAAAATTTTCGTAAAATTATTTTTTGCATCTTATATTTAAAAGAATCAACACTCAGCAGCGCTTTATGATGTTGTTTTCTTTTTTTTACATACTGTTATTAATTGCCGCATTTTAGGGAATCATTTTGTGGACACTTTAAAGATTTTTTTAATTATTTTGGTATTAAAGAGAGTTTTGAGATTGATTTCATGTGAAAGGATACGTGTCAAAATTTTCAAAAATATATAGTTTTGTACAAATATAACTATAGAAGATTTTTAAATAATTTTTTATTTTATTTGGCCTTGCATATCTGCATTCTTAAGGCAGATGTCGCTTAAATTGGAGATGCTGTAAATTATTTGGAAAATTTTTTTGTAAAATAATTTTATGCAGCTTATATTTAAAGGATCCAGTATTCTACAACGGTTTATGATGTTGTTTTCTTTTATTTACATAGCGATATTAATTGCCGCATATTATAGAATCATTTCGTGGACACTTTAAAGACTTTTTTAATTTTTTTGGTATCAAAGAGACTTTTGAGATTAATTTCATGTGAAAGGATATGCGTCAAAATTTTCAAAAATATATAGTTTTGTGCAAAAATATTTATAGAAAATTTTTAAAAATTTTTTTGTTCGTCCTTGTTAATCTACATTCTTAAGGCAGATGTCGCTTAAATCGGAAATGTTGTAAATTATTTGGACAAAATTTTTGAAAAATTATTTGATACATCTTATATTTAAGGGATCCAACACTCAGCAGCGTTTATGATGTTTTTTTTTTTTTTTTTTTTTTTTTTTTTTTTTTACATACTGTTATTAATTGCCGCATTTTAGGGAATCATTTTGTGGACACTTTAAAGATTTTTTTAATTTTTTTGGTATTAAAGAGAGTTTTGAGATTGATTTCATGTGAAAGGATACGTGTCAAAATTTTCAAAAATATATAGTTTTGTACAAATATAACTATAGAAGATTTTTAAATTTTTTATTTTATTTGGCCTTGCATATCTGCATTCTTAAGGCAGATGTCGCTTAAATTGGAGATGCTGTAAATTATTTGGAAAATTTTTTTGTAAAATAATTTTATGCAACTTATATTTAAAGGATCCAGTATTCTACAACGGTTTATGATGTTGTTTTCTTTTATTTACATAGCGATATTAATTGCCGCATATTATAGAATCATTTCGTGGACACTTTAAAGACTTTTTTAATTTTTTTGGTATCAAAGAGACTTTTGAGATTAATTTCATGTGAAAGGATATGCGTCAAAATTTTCAAAAATATATAGTTTTGTGCAAAAATATTTATAGAAAATTTTTAAAAATTTTTTTGTTCGTCCTTGTTAATCTACATTCTTAAGGCAGATGTCGCTTAAATCAGTAATGCTGTAAATTATTTGGAAAAAATTTTTGTAAAATTATTTTATGCATCTTATATTTAAGGGCTCCAACACTCAGTAGCGATTTATGATGTTGTTTTCTTTTTTTTTTACATACTGTTATGAATTGCCGCATTTTAGGGAATCATTTTGTGGACACTTTAAAGATTTTTTAAATTTTTCTGGTCGCAAAGAGAATTTTGATATTGATTTCATGTGAAAGGATACGCGTCAAAATTTTCAAAAATATATAGTTTTGTGCAAATATAAATATGGAGGATTTTTAAATTTTTATTTTATTTGTCCTTGCATTTCTGCATTCTTATGGCAGATGTCGCTTAAATCGAAGATGCTGTAAATTATTTGGACAAAATTTTCGTAAAATTATTTTATGCATCTTATATTTAAGGGATTCAACACTCAGCAGAGGTTTATAATGTTGTTTTCTTTTTTTTTACATACTGCTACGAATTGCAGCATTTTAGAGAATCACTTCGTGGACACTTTAAAGATTTTTTTAATTTTTTTGTTATTAGAGAGAGTTTTGAGATTAATTTCATGTGAAAGGATACGTCTCAAAATTTTCAAAAATATATAGTTTTGTGCAAAAATATTTATAGAAGATTTTTAAAAATTTTCTTGTTCGTCCTTGTTAATCTACATTCTTAAGGCAGATGTCGCTTAAATCGGAAATGTTGTAAATTATTTGGACAAAATTTTTGAAAAATTATTTGATGCATCTTATATTTAAGGGATCCAACACTAGCAGCGGTTTATGATGTTGTTTTCTTTTTTTTACATACTGTTATTAATTGCCGCATTTTAGGGAATCATTTTGTGGACACTTTAAACATTTTTTAAATTTTTTTGGTATCAAAGAGACTTTTGAGATTGATTTCATGTGAAAGGATATGCGTCAAAATTTTCAAAAATATGTAGTTTTGTGCAAAAATATTTATAGAAAATTTTTAAAATTTTTTTTGTTCGTCCTTGTTAATCTACATTCTTAAGGAAGATGTCGCTTAAATCGGAAATGCTGTAAATTATTTGGAAAAAATTTTTGCAAAATTATTTTATGCAGCTTATATTTAAGGGATCCAATACTCTACAACGGTTTATGATGTTGTTTTCTTTTATTTTCATACTGTTATTAATTGTCGCATATTAGAGAATCATTTCGAGGACACTTTAAAGATATTTTTAATTATTTTGGTTTCAAAGCGAGTTTTGAGATTTATTTCATGTGAAAGATCATGATATATAGCTACTGAATACGTTTAGTTGAAACCGGGTGAGATTAATCACTTCTCAAATATACTTATTTGTTTGAAGTGCAGAAAAAATAACAAATACAGTGCGCAGACATGTGTCCCATCTCTCATTATTCATGAAAATCTTTTATAACTATGAATGATTTAGCTCCTTAATTATACAGTTCTACAACAGATTTAATTTTTCCAACGAAAACTCTTTAGTTTTCCCCCAATTGATTAGGATCCTCTTTTAAGGACATTTTTACTATTATAAGTTAGTTTTAAAATGTTCTCCTCAAATTATTTTTTTCTTTACTCTCAAGTTTCGATATTTTAACTCTCTCGCAGAAAACTTCTGACAGTCTGTTCTAGAGCGAGAAATTCTTTATTTAACCCACAACGGATTTTATTATTCTCCATATTTGATATGCTTCCCCTGATTAGATAAGCAAACATAAAATTTTGTAAGATTAATATTCGATGTTAAATTTGCCCAGGTTTCATTAGCTCAAAAAACTATTCTGCACTGATAAATAAATCAACTCTCTGCGTAATGTGACAATACTCATCAGCTACAGTCCCCGGTCGAAATTATTAAACGCGCTCTAAGATTCTAAGAAAAATATTAATTATCAGGTGTCTTATCATAAATAAATACAAATTGGAAATATATGAAAAAAAATCCCCTGCATGTATGTAACCCATTACATGTTACGTGCGTCTAATAACACTTGGTCTAATTATTATTATATACACTAATATAATCCCTGATATAATAATCGTCTAATTTTTCCAATAGTCGAATTTATGTTATATATGGTCAAATTTATCCAATACAATAACTAATAATACAATAATACAATAATACAATAACAATAATAATACAATAACTAATATTAGTCATTAAGTACGGCCGGGAGTACATGAAAATGCGATCATTAGGATCAAAAATTAATAAGGGTGTTATTTTCGTCGTACTTATCTTCCTTATTTAGTTCAACTTTACATTCATTTCAAATGCTCTAACATGAAATGTTTTACGCAGTGTTTGGTGTCAGTGTATGTCTGATGATGTCACAAGTGTTCACTTTTCATTCATGTAACCCTTATAGATAGTGTCGTTGCATAAACGAAAAGTAAACAAGCCCAATTCAGTTCAATGGAGCGTGTCCAATTTCCTCCAAGTCAAAGGGAATAAGTCTAATTATGCAAATCAGCATTCATCTGCAAGACGTGAAAGAAGGGATTTCTTCTTTTTTTTTTTTTTTAAATTTTATAACCGTCATGGAACTGTCGACAAAATTTAGGGTTTACGCCTACTAATGCTCAACTCCATAGCCTTGTCATTTTGAACCCAATCCAGAAGACAAGGGAACTCCTGGATCAAGTATTGGGAGAAATTTTGCCTTCGTAGAGGACTTTTTGATGGAGCTAACCCGCATTTGAGTTACACGGAGAGGAAAACCACGAAAACTCTTCCAAGGTTGGCCTGACGGATCCTAACTCGTGTTTCGTCTACCACAGAAGATATATTTTACTTCAACACTGTAATCGGTGCAAGCCAGATGCGGATTTCGTATCGACCAATCATCACTGGTATTCGAACCTGGG